>NC_057813.1:257613058-257629843 GCF_018294505.1 Triticum aestivum | reverse complement strand
AGGGGTGGCCGTGGAGGGGTGGTTGAACAGGACCCCGTGGTGTGGAGGGCTGGATGAACAGTAGACGGTGGAGGGGTGCCCGTGGAGGGGTGGTTGAACAGTAGTCGGTGGAGTAGCGCGCGGTGGAGGCTGGATGAATAGGAGCCCGTGGAGGCTGGAGGAGGTCGACGGTAGCCCGTGGAGGCTGGAGGAGGTCGACGGTGGAGATGAACAGTATCCCGTGGAGTCCCGTTTTGCGGTATGCCACACCCCTCCCGATCAACAGGACCCCCGTTTCGACCGTAGGAGGTCCGTTTCCTCCGTTTTGCGGTACGCCAGGCCCCTCCCAATCAACAGGACCCCGTTTCGACCATAGGAGGTCTGTTTCCTCCGTTGTGCGGTACGCCAGGCCTCGTTTCCATCGCCTGTTCCGTCCAACCCCTCCCGATGAACACGACCACGCATTCCGTTCCGACCCAACCGGTTGGCTCCCCATGAACACGACGACGACGTTGTTTCTCCGTTTCGACCCAGCCATGTACGTATGCACGATAGGCGTTAGAGACCCTGCCCGTATGTACGTACATGGCCGTATTTTCTTTCTTGCACCCTCGCCATTGTACGTATGTGTACATGCTACGTGCCCGCCTGTACTACGACACGTGCGCGCCTCTACATCCACCAGTATATATGTACGTACACGTTCGCGACCAGAATGACAATGCTGTGTACGCTTCGACCAGGTGGATCCTGACTGTCAGGCACTTCCTTGCCTGCGAAGATGTAGCTGGTGGGTCCCGGCAGTCAAGGGGGCGAATCGTTTTGGTTTTTTTTGCCCGGACGCACTTCCTTGCGTCCGAAGATGTAGCTAGTGGGTCCCAGCAATTAGGGGGGCGAATCGTTTTTTCGGATGCACTTCCTTGCGTGTGAAGATGTAGCTGGTGGGTCCCAGCAGACAGGGGGAAACATTTTTTTCATGAAATACGGTGGCCCTTCCGGTGGGTCCCGGCTGTCAGGTGGAGGAATAATTATTTTGCACGTAATAAGGAGGCACTTCCTTGCTGCGGCCATGGACCCAGATGTCAGCCACTCCACGTACAGTCCACGTCCGATGGAAGCCATTCCTTGACCACGTTGACCACGCCGTGCCGAGAGCACCAGGGCGGTGTACGACGGCGAGGCCTAGGAAGGGATGACGCGGAGCCGGGGAAGACGCGGCAGTGGATGCCCACACGTAGAGGAGTATGAGGGTTCACTTGTTCGGCTGCGGTGTGAGGCTGCCATCGCCGCAGAATAACTGGGGGTGTGGGTAAATAGGGGGAAGGCCTGGTAGCGGTGGGAGTAGTAGGGGCAGTGAGGCCTCCGCGGCATCACAGCCGGCCACGGACGGCAGGAGCAGGCGACACAACCGGTGCTGCTTTGGGTGGCTGGAGCAAGAAGACCAGAGGTTGAAGAAGCACTACGGCCGTTGGATGGACATCGTACGGTCACTGGAGCTAGAATCATTCATATATTGACTAAAGTTGAGAAAGGCCTCTGTCCGATTCAACTTAGTAGGCCCACAAGTCAGCCTCCCACCAATGTTGGTCCCAGCTAGCAGGGGGTATTCATTTTTTTGTGCGTAATAAGGAGGCACTTCTGGTGGGTCCGAGCTGACAGCGGGGGGAACGTTTTTTTCGCGAAATAGAGTGGCCCGACCTGTGGGTCCCAGCAGTCAGGGGGAAATGGTTTTTTTGCGAAATATTGGTGGCCCATCCAGTGGGTCCCAGATGTCAGGTGGAGGAATAATTATTTTCCGCGTAATAAGGAGGCACTTCCTTGCGGCTGCCGTGGACCCAGCTGTCAGCCTCTCCACGTACAATACTCTTCCGATGGAAGTCGGTCGTTGACCACATTGACCACGCCACGCCGAGAGCACCACGTCGGTGGACGACATCGAGACCTAGGAAGGGGACGACACGGAGTCGGGGAAGACGCGATAGTGGAAGCCCGCGCGGAGAGGAGTACGAGGGTTCACCGGTTCAGCTGCGGTGTGAGGCTGACGTCGCCGTAGAATAACAGGGGGTGTGGGTGAGTAGAGGGATGCCCTGGCCAGCGGTGGGAGTAGTAGGGGGCGCTGAGGCCTGCGCGGCAGCACAGCCGGCCACGGGAGGCAGGAGCAGGCGGTCTCGCCGGCGCTGCTTTGGCGGCTGGAGCAAGAAGATCAGAGATTGAAGAAACACGACGGTCGTTGGATTGACATCCAACGGTTACGTCTGCTAGAATCGTTTGTTGATTTAGTACATAATAACTAAAAAAATCTTGCATACGCGTCAACTAAACAGGCCCACAAGTCAGACCACTCCCTCTTTTTTTAATAATTTATATATAGCTCATGGCAGCTTCTTATGCAATTTATTGCAGTCATTTTTTTGGTTGGCCAGGGCCAATTTTGCATATTTCTGTGGGTTCCAAACTATTTTTAATACCAAAATGTCGAGCCAGATTTAAAGTACTTTGAAGATATATTTGAATTAGGTTAATGCTTAGTGAAATAGGAATCTGAAAATGTGAAAAAATAGAAATTATAAAGTAATTGCCAATTTGTCATCTGTTTTTATATTTACAACCCATTTCGTATTACTTTCAAGGCGTAGAAAAATAAGTAGGCCTGGATTGGGTATTCTTCAGAAAAAATAAACTGAGCTCATTTACACAAAGAAAAAATAGCTGGGTTGGTCACATGGTGAACATAAAATATAAGCCTGGGCTAGACGGGCCACAGCCCAGTTCAAACCCTGCTCCGTCTCAACAATACCAAACAAAAAAATACTGCTCGAGTAGCTATGTCCCAGGTGTCAGCTGATCTTGTGCTGTTCTCTTGTCTATTGACTATATACGCTCACAATGTCGTGGGTCCCAGATGTCAGGACAACACTAGGAGGAAGCGTTTTATTTTTCCATACGCTAACGTGGTGGGCCCCTATGTCATCCTCTCCACGTACTTCTGTCGATTCTTGTTGTTTGTTGACCATGTTGACAACGCGAGAGGGCGGCGCCGCGGCGAGTGCACCAAAGCGCGCGGAGGATGTCGGCATTAACGATTTAGGAGACGGTGGGGCGGCGATGCGTGCGCTGTGGCACAGCCAGCCGTGGGAGGCGGAAGCAGGCGGCCCCGCCGGCGCTAGTTTGGTTTTGGCGGCTGGAGGAAGACAGGAGTGAAGAAACATGACAGACTGTAAAAGCAGCAGGAGTACTTAACAACCTTAACTGAAACCAGCAGGGGCACTTAACAACCAAAGCTGAAAGCAGTATGAGTACTTATACAGGTTCAACCGTACAAAGCACGCCTCAAACAATGCTACTTTGCCTACAGGCTACAGTTAACCAAGGGCGAGGCCGCCAAGCCCCAGGACAAGGCCCAGGCGCCACCCCGCGCATCCACAACCTTCTGAAAGCGGCTTCATCTCGCAACGTGGTCAATAAACAGGATATTCGCTTTAGAGCGATGGAAAAGCATGAACATAATCTTCTGTCCTATTCTCCAAGATGGACGGGCCTTCATTATCTGAGACCACCCACGAATAAGTATCTTTTCGCCTCCAAGGGGAATTGAGTAGGTCGACATAAACATCATGTTGTGACCAAGCGCAAGTCTGACCCGACCATGGTCAGGCATCTGTATAGGAACAACATAACTCGGCAGTTCCGGTTTCAAGAAGATCACAGCTGTAAAACTGTGTATAAGCAATAGTTTATGAACAACATATATAACAGAAAACAGCTCGTACCATAAGTTTCTCGACACAGTTGGACCTATTCAATGAGTACAGCAGTGGCAGACATATCCCACGTGGCCTTCCACCATTGAAACGCCCCACAAGGACCTTAAGATGATCAATAAAGTGTAGGAACATGTGGATGTCGATCCAGTCAACTTCAGTGCCATTAGTAACAGCTGAGTTATTACACAGTAACAAATGACCAGACCGCTTAACTCTGAAAAAACCTAAACGTGCCACCAATTATAAGACAATATTAGTTAGAAGTAGCATCTTCGTGAGAGATTCGTTGGTACTTCTAAAGTTAAATTGTGATTAGTTAGACAGAATAGGTGGATTAAGAAGTAATCGAGGAACCAAGCAAGAACCAGATACAAAACTAACATTGATGAACAATTGGAACAACGTCGGGGTGGAAGATCGCAGTGAAGATGAGACCAGGTTCTGCTATTTCCATCGACATTCGTGCGCCAACTTTCAGTCCGTAACACTCGAGAAAGTTTATCCAAGTTCGGCCATAAAAAAAGCAGCGATCTTCTTGGTTCATGAACCCAACTCGGAAGCAATATCCATGGATTGTCTTCACTGTGACCATTAAACTAGTGTATTCAGTTATGGCAAGGCCGAGCATCTTGAGTACATGTGTTCTGGCAGAGCAAATAATACACTGCAGGAAAAATAATATGAGAACACAACATGTTCAAAAAAAACCCACCCTCCCGGATAGAGAAGAGGATTCTAGGAACATACCGTGCGCGTTTCAAAATGTTGTGGTAGCATGAGAAGGAACAAGTGTGGCATCTCGTCGTGGGCGCAGAAATCTGTAGGGTACTCGCACTTTGGGCACTGCAACTGAAACACACAAGATTCAGTACGAAGAAAAATGCATCAACGGCGGCGGCTGCCATCCTAGGATTACCTACAACCAAGGGACTTGGATTTATCGGGGATGGATGAAGAATTCGTACCTGGTTCTCCATGAGAAAACCCTATGCAATCGCCGAGCGGGGGTTTTCTCTGAACAAGCAGACGAGGGAGAAGGGGATTCAGGCCCGGTGAAATATTGCCGCTTTGTCCGTCCGGCTTACTGCTAAAGCTGGAAAGGGGGGTTGTGATTTGACGGCTCATTGGGCATTACTGCGGCGCTATGACCGGGGTGTGTCTACCGTGAAGTTGTGCGCTCTAATTTGTGCATATGGCACGTGGACCCTGTTGCCGGTTGCCCCACATATCAGCGAAAGGAAGTAGAAAGACAGGAGTAACTAGTTACACATAAATATATTTATTGACAGAGAGATACTCCCTCTGTAAAGAAATATACAAATCTTTTATATCACAGGCTCACCTTGCCGAGAAATATACTCCCTCTGCAACGCACTGGCATTATGGGGGTTCAGCTTTTTTATGGGGGTTCAGCTGAGAATATAATACTCAGATAGGCTCACGGTTCTGGACTTTGGGCCGCAGGCCGACACTGCATGTTTGGGGACCATGTGTTCTACCTAAGCGATTTTCATATTGCAAGCTATCGGTACTGCGCTAGTTTTAGATGCTGTCGCAAGGCGAATACACAAAATTAAATAAAGCACGGCAGCTGTTGGAATGAAATCGAACGACAGTTCCTAACCAGCAATCAGAGTTGCAATTCTATCAACGATATACCATGTGATAAATAATACTGTCGTACTACTTATACACACAGGACACTTGTTTCACCATGCCAGATTATTACATCAAAATCTCTCGAAGGAAAGATCAGTTCGGTAGTTGCGTGCTGCTATTGAAGAATTTCAAAGTTGATTTGGACCAGCTCTCCTTGCCGAGAAAGTTCGATTTTGACATCATCCCCTACCGCAAGATATGATTTCGATTTGAACCTTGACCATCCTTTAGCATCAATCATCATGCGACCATCCTTTGTACTTACGGTATATTGAGCAGGTTCATTCACACCAAGGCTGCGCATGGTAAGAGAAACTTGGCCGCGGTCACTCGGATTGTTGAACGACTCCCTCGTTGCTCTAGGAATTCTCTGTTTGAAAACAAGAAGACATACCCAAACAGTTAGATCAACACAATGAATCATGTGAAACAACATGGAAAGAAAAAAGAACGAAGCACTTGGGCGGCCAATGCTTACCAAGAAGGTGGACATGTCGGTTTTTGTAAGGACTTTGGTATATGAATTGTGAACTGCAGCCCAGTCTGTTGCTGGTGCAACTGCACGGGCCGGACCAAATGAAAGTGCAAGTGTTGGTGCAGGTGCCGAAGCCGCTGCTGCTGCCGGAGATGGTGCTCCTTGTAGAGCTGGTGCCGGTGTCGATGCCCGATCCTCTGGTAGATCAGACTGATCCACTGACGCGGTCGGTGCCCAATCCTCACCTGGATCAGACTGAGTTGCTGCCACTGTTAGTGCTAGAGCAACTGCCGGTGCTCGATCTGTGCGAGACAGCGGCGATCGTGTCTGGTCTGCTATGATCAGCTTTCTAACTTGACTAGGATCCGTGACCGTGATCCAGTTTTTTCTTCATTTCTTTTAAACGCGAGAAGGACTAATTGTGGCGTTTTTGTTAAACCAAACTGCAATTCATCATAGGGATTCAACTTGTACTCAGACAACAGACTGATTCAATTTTTTCCAGTAATATAAGTGATGGACAGTGCCTTCGTTACTGACACGACATAAGAAGTGAAACCTGCAAAATAGCCTTCGTAGAGCAAACCAAACGCTTTATTCTGTGATGAATGTCACATGGCAAAACTTGCATCATAAAATTGCAGGAAAAGAAAGAAAACATGACATTAAATCAATAAGATTTAGATAGTAAATCAATAAGATTTACTTGATGTGACACGAGTGAATCCTTACCAGTAAATCACTATGTTGAAGTACTAAACAAAAGATTGATCGTCCAACTACGCGTGGCATGCAGGGGCCCTGCCTACTCCCACAAGCAGGATAGTCCAAAGGTCGTGACAAATCGTATGGACCGAACATCCATGGGACAGGAAATCCTGGTGGGTGCGATAAACCCTGCAATGCATACAGATATTGGAGTGTAACCATAATTGATAAACCGTCCTCACAAAAAATATGATCTGGATACTTCAAAATGTACAGACTGAATTAAGTGGACTGACATTAACATAGACCATTCTCAGTACTGACCACACACCAAAAGTGGCAGTACTAATAAACAATACAGGGTTCACAAACACAAATCAAGTACTGAACAATAGTACTTACTTCAGACAAGCAAAGTTGCACTAACTAAACTCTGCAGACTATTTCTTGCCACCGACCTACGGGATGAACCCCTCATAACTGACTAGGCCATGGACTTTGTGTGAGATGTCTACATGCACCATCACCATCTTGTCAACCTTGGAGGACCTAACAGAGTGGTCTTTCCACTCATAAACATGATGATGAAGACATGCCGCATCAGATTTGTTGGGAAGCTTTACAAGAACCACACCCTTCGTAATCGAAGGCATAGCCAGGAAATTGTTGTGGTCAAGTACAACCTCGAGAACACGCCTGACAACAATGCTACAGGAAAACACTAGTTCAGGACACGTGGTGACAAGGACACAACAGCTGGATAGTTCAGTGGTAGAACTCATCATCAGGTCTTCCAGTTCACACGGCATGACTTTGAGAACTTCATCTCCACCGCGGACCTGGTTCTAATTCAAACAGAAACCATATTTCATTACTACCTCCGTTCAGAAATATAAGATGATTTTCGATATTATACTCCATATATGACTACATATACGCACATAAATGAGTGAACAAAGACAATAGAACATGTCTTCAAAGGCATGAGAGCAGAGGGATTACATGCAATATCCATAACACAAGTTACTGAGGCAAATATACCCTCTTAAAAGGTAGCATTGATGTTCATAAAGTACTCCCTCTGTCCCAAAATTCTTGTCTTAGATTTGTCTAGATACGGATGTATCAAGTCACATTTTAGTATTAGATACATCCGTATCTAGACAAATCTAAGACAAGAAATTTGGGACAGAGGGAGTAGTTGAAAGTAATCTATAAGAAATTAGTGTCAACCTCTCGCATGTTTTGGTCAAAAGAGGAATTTAGAACCGTCATTTGGCACACAAAAATCACATGCAAGATCACCCAGAAAGTTGTACTACCAGTACTAGTACTGCGTGTTAGATGAAAAAACACGATCAAGATCGAGAAAAAGATCGTCAACAACAGACATTACCTAGACTTGCTTAATGAGGGGATCCTGGAGAGGGGGGCTTGGACAGGGCGATGGCTTTGAGCTTGTCTGCGGTAGTCTCGGCGGGGTGCTTGCGCTTCTTCGTACCATGAGCCTTGACGGTTTTGGCCAGAGCCATAGACATACCGTCGGCCGGTGCTCCAGCGTCCATCCAAGAGAGGAAGTTGAGACAGAAGAGTGAAAGGAGGAACGAGATGAGGGAGAAGCGAAGCGAATGGGGGTTTTCTTCAAGAGAGGAAGCTGAGAGAGAAGAGTGAAATGATGGTTGCTTCGTCCGTCCAACTTACTGCTGGAAAGGAGGGGGCTTTTTGATTTGACGGCTCATTGGGCATTACTGCGGCGGTTTGATCGGGGTAGTCTACCGTCACTCTACTACGGAGTAATTTAGTGCATGGCTGGTGGACCCAGGTGCTGGCTGTCCCACACGTCGGCGAAAGTGAGTAATTTAGTGCATGGCTGGAGGAGGATCCGCATGGTAGAGCGTGTCCACTGTTTTTCATTCTGAAGAAAAAATGATTATAGCAAGTGTTTCCACTCTTACGACGGAGGAGTGCGAAACACGGCAGCCACTTGAACATACACAGTGCTCCTACTACTAGGCATGTGCAGTGGTTCATACGTTAGTACTACACAATCTTGTTGCTGTGTTGTGCGCATGTCAACTACTCCTATATGTAACATAGTACCGCTTTTTCGACTGTCCAGTCGAGAATGAACAGTGAGATCAATGTTAACAGAACTAGGTCCACAGCGCACGGAGAGTACGGTGCTACAGTACTCCACGAAACATGAACCATATGAAGCACATCCTATAGTGTTAGACAGGGTGTATGAAGGGTGCACGGGATGGGAGCAAAAGTTCCCTTCTCGACCCACTTTTGGGTGTTTGGCAGAGTTCATGAAGGGTGCACGAGTCCACACTAGTAGGTTGACAAAAATACACGAAGAGGAAACAACTATATTGAGATGAGAATGCAACCAAACACACCAACACGCTTTGTGCTACAGTGACGGATCTACATCGTCTGAGTTTGATCCAATGGTCATGTTGCATCGCGACATGGACATGCCCATGCAGAGGGCGCCTAAACACCACCGAAGTCCCTCTTCTTCTCGAGGCACACGACGTTGGTGATGCAGGGTGCAACCGCCCGCAGAGCCCGCTCCCGGTCGACGGGAGCCAGCTCGTCAAAGACGGCGTCCAATGGCACGAATGGATTTCGGTGACGGAGCCCTGAAAGGATTCGCCCGGCAACAGCGACGGCAGCGTGCAACCCCTCCTTGTCCAGCTCATCCCCCACCATCGCGCGGAGACGGCTCAGCTCCTCGGAGATATAGGTGAAGAAGGAGACCAGGTCAGGAAGCCGCGACTCGTTGAAGTCGACCGGGTGGTCGAACGGGTTTAGCCCGACGGCCGGCATCGTCATGCTGTCACGACAGTAGGCATCGCGCATCCGCAACACGTGCATGGCAACTTGGTTCACCAAGTGGCTGAGGCGATCCTAGACCTCGTCACGATCGGCCCGCTCCAGCCCGCTCCCCTGACGGCCTATCGTATCTCCCTCTTTCTGCAGCAACGCCGCCGACGCCTCAAGCATCTTTGTGGTGGACGCCTGCCACTTTTGAAGCTCCGTGAACTCCCGCACATAACGGAGGAGCATGGCACTCCTCTCCTCCTTGAGCTCACGGAGCTCCACGTCCTTGGCCCTGAGCTCCGCATCCTTGGCATGGAGCTCCTATGTCAGGCGCCTCACCTTGGACTCTGTGATCTGCTGCGCCGCCATGGCACCAGGTAGAAGCAATGGGGAGAGGAAGCAAAGGGTGTGAAATGGCTGAAAGGCAATGCAATCTACAGGAAGGCGGAGGGAGCCAGCCGAGGAGCGGGGAATCTTTTGGTTTTCACCACGGTAAAACACCAGTCGATGACTTCTCACATCAGGGAGCAGTGGGTTTTTACAGGCGGAGTCATTGTAACTAATTGCTACCGCGCCTGCTCCCATCAATCAAAAAATTAAAAATCCTGCCGCGCCTACTCCCGTCAATCAAAAAATTTAAAATCCTACCGCACCCAAACACCATAGCAATGCCGCGGTGGATATTTAAATTTACCTGCCGGCAAGTAGATAAAAAAAGGGGTGAAAAAACAAATGTGGCGGCGGCCTAGCTAATCGGTCGAACTAGCCCAACTAGCTAGCCACCGTGCTTCACTGATGTACTCAGCGGGAAAGGTGGTCTTTCGTGATTTGACGACTCATTTACTTGCTTCGGTGCTACGACCGAGGAGGACCCAGAAAACGTGCGGTAGGGCATCCCACGTCAGGAAGAATATATGCGTGCACCACTCGGGAGGACCCCGAAACCGCGCGGTAGGGTGTGCCACGTCTCGGCACGGAGGAAAAATGTGCGTGTAAAAATATACTGTATCAGACGTAGTACCTATGGTTCGACCTCGGGACCCAGCCAGTCGGTTGAAAACACCCCACTAGCCACACAACTTCATCATCCAAACGTGGCACGGTTAGCTCCATCTTGACCAGCCGCAACGTCTCTTGTTCTAGGTGATTCTTCTATTTTCCAAGCTTTTTTTAGTTGTAATAACACCACGGCAAGCTAGCGCCGCTCTTCGTGTGTGCCCGTGCAAAGGTTAGACGATGGAGAGAAGAGAGATTGAGATCGCAGACCTGGGACCACCCGTAAGTGAGACAACAGTCATGCACGTGTTGACGAGGCACTCCCTCTACTCTACTCAACGCAAGTACTGTATAAAATCAAGTTATGGGACAAAGCCAACAACCATTCGGTTTTTCAGGCTATCGACTTACGCTTTGTAGTCCAGGTTGCTAGTTCGAATCTCGTCTTGCAGATTTGTTAGTTTTAGGTCCAAATTTGATTAATGACAAGTGGGACCCCCGTGTGTTGTTCCGATATTTCAGTGTAGGATGGTTTTTTTGAACAAACACTTTGCACGGTTAGACAAGTAACGGCACGAGTTACACGTATTTTGCAAGTTTACGAACAAAAATGACAACGACATAGAATATCACATCCACCCCACAGCTTAGATACTATGGTGATATGAGTTTTTACACCGTTGGAAGTGAGATCCAATGGCTTGGGAGTAGTCTTTGTAATTATGCGCAATTTCCAAACTCTCCAAAGTTTTTTTGCAAATAAAACATTCGGGCCTCGTGTGTGCCATTGCATCTTCGATCCAACGGCTCCCCGGTGCTAATATTAGGTGCTCCCCGTAGCTTAATTACCCGCTACGGTGATATGAGCATCTAGGTCGTATGATCAGTGATCAGATGGCACATGCATAGTACTTGTACTTTCTGCGCATTTCCCAAACTCTATCAGCCGTATATTGCAAAAACATTCAAACCTCCTACTGTGGGCCGCTAGATCTCGGTGAACTCATATCACCATAGAATCTACGGTGCGGGAGCACCTCATACTCTCCCGTGCGAGAAAACATAAGGTGCTATCGCAGCTTGGATGCTACGGTGATACGAGCTTGGAGGTTGTTTGATCTGAGATCCAATGGCATCTGAGCAGTCTTTGTGCTTGTAAGTAGTAGCCGAACTCTTTTGGGGCTTTTTTGCAAAAAAAAACCATTCGAACCACCGAGGAGGTGTTGGGTCACAAATCCAACGCCTCCAAAGAGCTTGTATCACCAAAGCATCTAAGGTGTGGTGGCACATGATATTCTTACATACAGGAGAATATGATGTCCTCCTTTATCTTAGATGTTACGGTGATACGAGCTTCGAGGTTGTTGGATATGGGATCAAAGGGCATCTAAGTAGTTTTTGTACAAATTGTGTGCAATTCTCAAACTCATCAAGGTTTCCTGCAAAAAAATTAAGACACATCATGTGAGCTGCTATATCTCAGATCTACAAGCTCCAAGCAACTCATATCGGCATATAGCATGTAAGGTATGGGGGCACATGATATTCTCCCGGGGAGGAGGGGTGGGGGGTGCACAACCAACCGGTGGTTGGGAGGGTGGGAACAAATATAATCTAAACAACCCTAAACAGAGCTCCACAGTTTTATCTAAGGTCGAGGGGTTGACCCCCAACAATCATAGCTCTGCCTAAACACAACATTTGCATGTACTGTAGTACTAGACTTAATATTCATGTTTCAGTTTCATGTTCATTTTAAATATTGAACTGAGGACCATGGATGTCTTACATTTTACTCCCTTCATTCCTAAATGTTAGTCTTTTTAGAGGCTTCAAATGCACTGGCACATACAGATGTATATAGACATATTTTAGAGTCTAGATTCACTCATTTTGCTCTGTATGTAGTCACTTGTTGAACTCTCTAAAAGACTAATATTTAGGAATAGAAGGAGTATTTTTGAACTCGTGTCATACATGCATGGGTTGGAAAAATAGATGCACTATACTTATTGGATTGTTGTTGTGCTCGTGCGTGTGTGTTTGTGTGTGTGTGTGTGTGTGTGGTCATATGCTTGATACATACAAAGTTTTCTCACCTCCATATTGTTCATCTTTTAAAGTTTAATTTGCATTGGAAAACTTACTAGGGATACCATGAAATGTGAAATCCACATTGAGATCAATATATCACAAATTCACTCTAATTCAATGACTCGTCATCAATCAATTACCACGTTGAGATTAGTATTTGCAAGGAAAATACGGGCATTGTAATACACATAGATTCGTTCGGCAATTTAAAAGGTTCCTTTCGTATTCTCAAATGGTAGGACCCAACGGCGTACCAGCCAGACCTTGGCTCGTGTTGATCCTAAAAAACGGGCTCGGGTCCTTAGGTGGCGTGCGTGGTACGCACATTAGGCAACCCCAACCAGTCGAGCCTCAGCATTTCAAGTCGAAATATCTGGTGGCCAGAATTCCAGCCCTAGGAAATTCCCCTCATGTCCCCGGTCCATAATGACTACCGAAGAACAACTGAGGGATGATTTAGTAACTAGACAACGTTACCTACCGTGCCGAGCACGGTTCAATTCCCTCGGTCGCCGCTCGTCAATGTCACCCGTCAACTGCATTGCCTAGTACTACTACTACTACACCAGCATGAGCACAGAATTGAGCCAGTTTGTTCATGCCTAGTACTTTTTTTGTTCGTGCCTAGTACTTGAGTTAATATATCAGGCAATGCACTGGTACGGAGGGATTATCCTTTTACTCCATTCCGGTTTATAGGGCTTATCTCAAAATTTTAGTTTTCCCATTTTATAAGTCTCAATTTGGTTGTTCCCCATCACATGTTCAGATTTCAAGGTGCAATAAATCATTACATGCAAGTATTAAGAGAAAATTGACCAATGCATGTACTTTATGCATGCATGCATTGCAATTAATGCATTCGTAAACACAATTTTTGAGGAAAACAAGCACATTAATTGAGTGGTTTTGCAAACTACAACAATTGTTCCACCACTCACCATCTACCTTGGTTGGTGAGATTTTTGAATTGATCCCTATAAACCGGAAAGGAGGTTTAACAAAGCAAAATGTTTGACCAAATCCTTTCTTAAGAAATACAACAGGACAGATGTACGGCTTGAAAATTTATTGCATGATGCAGGTTATGATATTGTTTCGAATCCTGGGTCTTAAATTTCAGAAAATCCAAAAGGGAGCATAAATTCTTGAAACTGAGCATGGCCACGTGATATGGCACAAATATTACTTCGTAAGTTTTTTCTTCAATTCGAGACAAGCTGCTTATGACAAGTTGCACAAATGAAGAGCCAAGGTATTTTGGAACAAAGACCTGTCACGTTTTTTTTGAGGGAAAAGACCTGTCACGTTAAGGCGAATGGTTCACTATTGAAATCGTGGGCGTTTACATGCCGCCACGAGTCCCCGCTTCTCATCGGCAGGTGCCGTCCCAGCAAGCGTGTGAGTCGACAGGAGGCGTGCGAGCAGACCGCTGCGCCGGCTGTCTGGGAGGCGTGCGAGAGACCGCTGTGCAGACTCACCGGGAGGCGAGCCCTTTGACCAGGCTCCGCCGCCCACCGTCGTCCCAACTGCTCCCACTTTTAATGTCGCTGGTGACGCAGTTTAAAATCAACCCGGCACTACCCGGTATGGCTACAATCCTCTCTCTTCCTCTCCGATTCTCCTGTCGTCTACCTCCAATGAGCCTGACCTAAACGTACGCCATGCCGCATCACGATGGTATGCCCTTAGTGTTCCAGTTTCATGAGGAAGACACCCAGCCGGAGTCTCATGAACATAAGGCGCTTTGGGACGAGCTTGAACTGGCCTTGCGGGAAGACGCCGCGCCTGTCCCCGCTCCCATTCTGGCTCCCGTCGCCCTGACTGCGCCAGTGCCCATCCCCGTGGCATTGATGGGCTGGGAGCCACACATTGTCGCCGAGCTTGATGCCACGGGGTTCCACGAGGTCCCCGCCGACTCTCACGTGCCCGTGCACCTGCCAGCGCATGCGCCTGCGCGTGCACTGACGCGCACGCCCGTGCCGGTGCCCGTGCACCTGCCAGCCCGTGCGCGTGCGTGTGCACTGACGTGCGCGCCCGTGCCGGTGCCCATGCACACGAACGTCTCCGTCGCACCATTGACAGCGCATGTCCCCGCGCGGGTGCCAGTGCCCCCCTCAGCGGCATGGATGGCCGCCGTTGACCGCTTCCTTGCGCCAATGCGAGTCCAGAACATTTTGGCCTTCCTTGAAGCTAGGCCAACATCCAGGAGTAGGCCAACAACGGCGCAAGACACCGCCATCGCCGTCGGTCAGTGGCCCAACGACACACAGAGCACGGCAGAGGAGCCGCTTCCCACCGCGAGACACCCCCGCCGCTGCCGCGTAATCTAAATTTGCCATGAAAAACGTTCGGATTGCCATGCTTAAAATCCGAACGTTTATCATTTCCGTTTATTTTATATCCATCGTCGTATAATTTAAAGTTGGAGTCAGACTGAACGAAATGTATGGTTTGATCGATTGAATGTTCTGCTAGAGCCGTATCAAATTAAATATAAAACATCATCAAGGCACATGTATTCCTTGTCATCCAACGACCTAGACTGCTTCAACGTCGAGCGCTTAACATGTTTAGCGTGCAGTTAATTTCATGCCAAAAATAGTGCTAATCACATGACAACACGCAAATAATATCCTAGTAGTTAACATTCGCATGCACTTAATATACTTCCAAATTAGCATGCATTGCACGTACACACTGACTAGTGCTTCTAGTACGTGAAACTGGTGCCGTGACTTGTGAGTTGTGAACGCGTCCAGATATGGTCAACGGCAACATCACCCGCGAGTTCTTCTTGTTTGCCCGTGCGTCTAAACGCAGAAGGGGAGGAGAGAGGGAGAGCACACATGGAACCCACCAGTAAGTGAAGGCGAATAGTACTAAAAATAATATTACATGCTATCCATTAATTAGGCTGTGGTAATATAAAAACATTATGTGAACAAAGGGGGTACAACAAACATTGCTATTCTACGTATGTTGCCTATTGACGTGCGGCTTGAAGGCCCAGTTGCATGTTCGATCCTCGTCCTTTATTTATTAATTTGTATATGGGTCCAAATTTGTTTCATGACATGTGGGCCCCTTGGTGTGTAGTTTGTAGCACTTTAATTTGTGGGTCGAAATTTTTTCCATTCCAAGTGGACTATCGGTGTGTAGTTTTGTAGGTTATTTATAATAATTAAAGAGAACAACATAGTTTTTTCAATAATACCATGGTGCGACGTTGAAGGTGAGAAAGGACATGCGAGAGAGCGATGACCGAGCCAGAGGGAAATCAACTAGGGGAGTTGCGTGGGTTGCAACGGTGTTTGGAGTAGTTGTGGGCCGAATGCTACGAAAATATAATCTAAACCGACCGGAATAAATGCCTACACAAATTAAAGCTCCGGCTTTGCGAGGGATGGAGAGGTAGTAGCTTCAACGCATGGAAGATATGGTATGAGAAAGCGAGGTCAATCGAGAGACATAGATAGAGAGACAAAGTGAGTGTGGTCCGACATTCATTGAACAAATATATATGCTCCGGAGAGATATTATCCGATTGAGCTTTTGGTAAGGGCGAGGGCTGTAACATAGAGCTTGAGAGATGATCCAGTCACAGACGTGTAGATTTATTTTGTGCTTGGGAGGAAGCAAGGTCAACCGATCACATAGGGTCGCCGTGCGATCGAAAGAGTGAGACGGGTTGGAGAGAGTGACCTAGATATACGATGTGCTTGAGAGAGTATACAATGTGAATAGGTCGAATTGGGCTCAAACATGGTGATATATCATTTTTGTCCGAGAAAGAGCGATGTAAATCGAGACATACACACACACACACACACACACACAGAGAGAGAGAGAGAGAGAGAGAGAGAGAGATTGAGTGAGCATGGCCCACCATGAGGTCGAAAGAGTGGCGGCGTATTGGATGGACTGACCTAGATAGACAATCTGCGTGAGAGAGTATAGAGTGTGTCAATCGAGGCCCGAACAGGGAGATATATCATTTGTGTGTGAAATAAAACGAGGTTAAACAAGACTTGGATAAAGAGAGCGAGATTGAGAGATTGTGGCCCGCCGTGTGGAAGAAAGAGTGAGACAGTCTCGAGGGAGTGACCTAGATATACAAAGTGCATTCGTGCGCACCAGAGGTTGGGGGGGCTAGATAGGCAATGCATGTATTTAGCGTGAGAGGGTGAGAGGGAGAGGGGGGGGGAGAGAGAGAGCTTGGCATGGGGTGCAATGGCGGGTGTGTGAGGTAAATACATTTGGTAACAGGAGTGGAAAAAG
>NC_057813.1:257587108-257612791 GCF_018294505.1 Triticum aestivum | reverse complement strand
ATCGAAACATGGAGAGAAAGAATGAATGTGTGTTGGAAACCGATAGCTTTCTAAGGTGGTTAGGAGAGGAAGATTGACCGATACAGGAAGTATGTAGCATTTGTGCGCGGGGGGGGGGGACTAAAAACAACATTTGAATGTACATAGTACGAGACTTAATATCGATGTTTCAATTCGGTGTACATTGTAAGATTTGAATCGAGGACCAGGCATACGGGTAATTATTTCGAATTCGTGCCATACTAAGTTTCGAAAAGTTGACATTGGCTCAATTTGTTGTGCTACTTTGTAGGTCATATGTTTGAATCCATCCAAAAGTTTTCTCACTACCATGGTGTTCATCATATACATATGAATTTGTATTAAAAAAGTAGTGTGGATACAGTGAAATGCGAAATCCACGTTAGAATTGGAGATCGCTACGTGACACACACTCTAATTCAAATAACTAACTACGTGACACACACTCTAATTCAAATAAATAATTATGTGACACACTCTAATCCACGTTAGCGTGGGTACCGTTTCGATTTTTTTTAAATAATTCCTCATTAGTTAATTTATAGTACTCCCTATGTTCACTTTTATAAGACCTTGAAGACATTTCAGACAATGTGCAAAACAGTTCATTTTAAGTTGTCTGAAACGACTTACAAAAGTGAATGGATGGAGTATCTCATTTCGAATGATTAATTATTGCAAGGAAAACATGGGCATGGTAATACATACAGATTCGTTTGCAAATGAAAGAAGATTCATTTGCATTCTCAAATGTAGGCGCACCAGGCAGACCAGGGTCGTGTCGGGGTGGATGCTGCTTCGGTGCCTTAAAGGCAACAGCCCTTGGGTGACTGACATGTGGGCCAGCCACCTGTTGGGCCCACATGTCATGGACACAAAGGCAGGTGCCTTAAGGCACCGAAGCGTAGTCCTGTCGGGGTGGTCGCGTGTGTCGGACGGACGCGTAGCACCCAGCCACCCACCCCCTCCCCCCCCCAAAAAGGACAACGACAATATAAGTTCGCGCTTCCATGTTTCGAATTGAAATGTCTGGCGGCCCCAATTCCAGCCCTGCAAAATCTCTCTTCTCCACCATCCCCTTCCGCGCCCAGATTGCTCAAATCCCTAATTCGCCGCCATCCCTCGAATCACCCCTCGTCTCGTCTCTTTCCCCACCGTTCCCCACCTTTGTGTCGGACGACGATGACGAAGACGACAGTCGCGCTTTACCACCGCACCGGAGCTACCTCATCTACGCCTTCGTCCTTCGCACCGGGTGGTCCACCGAAAATGTTGGCCGCCGCAACCGACGTGCCTCACAGACACCGAGTCCACCGCATTAGGTGCTCTTCACCGACGCTGTCTCCCAGCTCACCGGGCCTACTTCACCGAGCACATCGTCGCACCTCCGCCCCCCGAGGTCATTGGGGCTTCACCAACGGTCTCGTCCACCGCATCGTAGCGCTCCGCTGCCACTCAAGATCTGCATCCGTGCGCGGCCAGCCAATGCCAGCGCATCACCCTCAACGGCTCTGAAGTGACCTGCACTCTAGCTAGGCGAGCATGCCCAAACGCCGGCCCGAACTAGGTATCCACACATCACTCCCTTGTGCACTGTTCCGACGATGTTGGAATATCCTTTCACTGCTCTCTTAGCTTACACGCCTATACAACTCTGACTTTAACTCTTATTTCTTCTGGAGATATCATCTAAAACAAGCAAATCCATTTTTTAGCAAAGCACGACGGGGCTATGGGATTTGGTACACATCCTGCACACCCGTATAACCTTGTAAGTATGTATCCTCCGGTACAACATCAAGGTCGATTCCTCTTATTTGATCAACCATTCGCCGTGTCAAAAATGCAGAGGGGGATGCAAGGAGAACAAGGCCTGCACATCCAAGCAAGTGGTAACATGGACTTGTACATGGAACATCCCAAGTGCAAGCAGAGCTGCAGCGAGCCTGTACAACGAGCTAGCGTAAGTCCCTGCATTTCATTTAATTCGTACTGGCATTCGTGTATGATTTGTGTGCAGTGGCTGATCCACGGATTCAAGTTACCAGGGGCGAACATTTAACTTAAAAAATACGAAGGCACTTGCACTCCGGAAGTCAACATAACTTGAGAAATGTGAAGCTACATGCACTTTGAAAACCAGCTAATGATCCGAAGTAGTTCAGATTATAAACACTAAATGATGCAAGCACCAAAAACACAAAATGCAACATGGTGTACAAGAACTACAAACATGGTCTGTACCTGCCTGAATTATTCGTTCTCTGGCTGAAAATATCGAAGTGTAATTGCACGTATAACCAGTGCACAAACTGCATATCAATATATCTTTCCTGCACAAGTATGCCAATAGTTTCAAACAACAGATTAGAAAAGTATTTATGCTATGTTGTCATGATACGGGGACTTTCTGTTAGATGGCCTCGACGTTTCCTCAAGCTATGAAAATGCACTATAATTTGCTTGTCATCAATGCCTGCAAATCTCTGTCTCTCTCAACATAGTAGATCATCATTAGACACTAAATCCTTCAATGAGCTTGCAAAATGCTTGCATTAGATCCCTCATTAGACACTATATGTTAATCACCAGGAGCATGTAAAATGTTTGCATCAAATCCTTCATTAGCAGTCTGTTCATTAGACACTTCAGGCTCAAGAACAACAAGAGCTTGTATGTTTGCGCCGGAAACTTGATTAGATACATCAGATTCAGTCAGTTCAGTATTGATTGGGGGAGTTATAAAATAAGTAGAAATTGGTTTCATTTTCTCATAGATTCCCTACATACAAGCAGTTTTACAACACTGTCAGGTTTAACTATTGGCCAGAAATTGAAGATTTGAATTAGATATAATCAAGGATGTGATGTACCTGGTCATTGCGCATGCTACTCTTGCAAGCTGCGACTGTCTGTTTGCGCAAGCTTGATGCCATGCCCGTGCTGCCGCCGCTGCCTCCCACGCAGGCTACACCCAGGGTTGGATCTTCATCTTCTTGTCCTTCCGTTCGCTTGAAGTGTTGTTTCAGTCTGTCCAGCGGCGGCTAGGTTAGGAGCGAACCAGACTAGAGGCTGGAGCACATGAATTGGGATTTTTCCTGCTGTCGATCGATATGGGAGGCGCTCGTTTGGGCCGCGAGCCTGCTATAGGGCCTGCCTTGCACTTATGTTATTGGCCCATCCAAATTGAAACATTTTTCTTCATTTTTTACATTGCCTGCTCGTGCGTTGGGATGAAGAAAACTAGCATGGGCCAACCTGGACGACTCAAAGTAGGTGCACACTTTCCAGCCACCTGAGGCGGCCGCCCATACCAGCCCCTATGGTGGTGTCGCCCCTTTTTGCGTGTATGATTGGATAGTGAAAAATATTCTAGTGGCGCTTTTGATTTACCCACAGAATGGTTGAATTGCTTGTTTCTATGAACTGAGTTCGCCAATAATGTGAAGGATGCCAGTCTTTTCATCCTATTGTAGATTGCTTATATCTCGATATGCCAAAAGTAATCGCATGAAATATATAGTAAAATCCAGTGTGATGTGTTTGGCTACAACTAGTCTGACTACACGTCCTCATATAACATATCAAGGACGCACCATCTTACCAGATTAACCATTCGACTTACCCATGCAGTGTGGGAAGAAAGAAGTATTGGGACTGCTCATCCAAGCAATTGATGCCATGGACTCCTTTGTACAACCTTGTAAGCAAAAAAGAAGTTGCAGTGTGCATGTACAAAGAACTAGCGTAAGTTCAGTTACCTGCTTCTCGGAATTTCAGTTAGCCACTTATTGCAAAATTGTTCAATTACGTTGCTTGGCTTAATTTAGTTTTCTACTGATTACATAATGGCACAGCCTATTAATCATATTGTAGACTGCGCCTATCTATGTGTTTGATACTTACTGTTAAGAATTACCTGTATGCCTTAACTTAAATATCTACTTGTTTGTTTAACTGCTTTCCTGCTGCAACAGCGGGTTACAATGATGTTAATAACTACTCCCTCCGTCCCATAATATAGGACGTTTTTTGACACCAGCATAGTGTTAAAAACGTCTTACATTATGGGACGGAGGGAGTACTTTTCAGCATCCAATTGAAACTCTTTAATTCCTTGTTTGTTTAACTGGTTTGCTGTTATAATTCCCAGTTGAGATGTTTTGCTAACTTCAACTTTTCTGAATCCAATCGGAACTTTAATGGCAAAACAGGTTAGCCCAAGATCAAAGAGCGAGGTCCCCATGGACGTTGCATCATCCCACAGCAGTGGCACCGGCCCAATCGTGCATTATGAATTGCCATTTGCTGATGCTCTAGAGGCTAAACTAGTGGTAGAAAGATATTCTGCTTCTGCACTTAGAGATGAAGTTGACATGTTGAGGAAGCAAACGGCACAATCACAAGCAGTACTCAAGACAACCATTAAATATTTGGTGGATTTCAAAACGAAGCAAGCTGAGACTGACCAGATTGTTAAGGTCCTAAAGGAAAAAAGGAAATTAAATTCCTACTTGGTAAATCATAGGTGAAATGTTCTTTCCATAGTTGAATAACCTTTGTGTTGTCTGTTCATGTAATCAATCAAACCATTTGTTTTAGAGATCATGTAATATATATTTTTTTTGTTTTTTGGCTTGTAATTTTATTTGAGCACAAGTCTGTATTAATTGATAAGACTCGGAGACATTTCATTTGGATTGTTGTGCCAGACCTACAAATATGCCAATCGGGCTGAATGTGCATTCAGCAATAGTAGTAGTATAGATGGACCATAAGTGGCACGCATCAGAAAGGGCCAAGATGCTGGCTAAAAAAAGATGTTGTTGTAGCCAAAAAAAAGTACATCGGCCTGGCTTATGTATGTTAGTTGATATTATTGATCCATATACTCTATAAGCGTTTATATGTCTGTTAGTTCTGTACATTCTTGGTTGATTGACTCAGTATTTGAATCTTGATACATCGCTTGTGTACATATCTAAATGGGAGTACACATTATGCTGCGTGTGACATTTGAGTTGGACATGAAGTGTTCCAAATATTCGAATTCACCTTAAACTGGATACTACTTTCTGAATTTGAGTATCGGCATTTGTAAACCATATTCATATATGACCGTGGAATACATGTTTGTCGTCCTTTTGAAGATATATAAAAACACATAGAACGATTTATAAAGATTCATATAGGAATACAAAATGGATTCGAATTTAGTTGCCAGGGTAAACGTGGATGCTTTTTGTCCCAAAATTCGAAAGAAGCTGCAAAATGTCCACTCCCACGTCGGCTGCCCGAAGCCAAGTGTTTGGGAGATGGAAATTACTGTCTACCCATTACACGGACAATCCATCGGCCCGATTTCCACTTCTCTAAATAGGGGTAGGTTAGTAACTTCAATTAGACGTGACACGACCGCCTCTGAGCCCATTCCAACACGGTGGGCATCAAACATGGGCGGCAAAACACATTTGATTCAAGCTCATCCGAAAGACCTCTGTTTCTCCCTCTATTCCCCATTCATACACGGTGGGCGGCAAAACAAACTCGACTCAGCCGAAATCGATGTAGGCAAATATTTTCAATAGGGGCAGGTTTGTAACTTCACTCAGATATGACACGACCGCCCTACCTGTCAGCCCCGTTCATACACCGTGGGTGCCAACCATGGGTGCCAACCACCCTCTCCTCGCCCGAAATCACTCTGGGCAAATATTGGCGAGATGCGAGATTACCGTCCTATCCCCAACCGACGAGACGTCCAAATTTTAAACGGGGGCTAAGTTCGTAACTTTCCCATATTTCAGACAGGCGCGTCCCAAAAACATGTTTCCCCGTACCTCTCCCTCCATTTTCCCATTCATACACCGTCCGTGCTAGAACACCCCATCCCCACACCAGCCTCCGTCCGCCACCCCATCCATCGCGTCGTCCTCCACCACATCCATCACCACTGTCCTCCACCATGCCGGAGCGCCTACCAAGACCGCTTCGTCCACTGCTAGAGATGGACGTTTCTCATCCATGGCGATGGACCAATAGCCTTGCATCGCGTCCTCTCGCTTCATCGGCGCCGTCGTCCTCTTTGCCGGGGCCACTCACACTACCTTCTGTTCCACCGCAACGGGACTTATCCCCCGATGCACCCGTCTACCGTCACAGATCTGCTTCAATGCCACCGACAGCCATCGCACCCCCGATGCCTACATGGCGCCGCAAGAGAGGTGGTACTTCATATCTCCTCAACTTTTGATCTCTACCAGAAAATAGATCTTAACTTGGTTACTCTACTTTCTTTTCAGCTCTTAGAATTTAGTTCTTAGTTCTAAGAAAACAATGGATGCTAAATATCATTTCTCCGGAGTGAAGCTTCAAATCTGCCATGGCACAGCCATAATACGGTTTAATTGATCATGCTTAGGGTTTAATTAATCATGTTGGTTCCGTGGTGGTTTCTTTAATAGAAATTGGAGGGAAAACCCTCTTTTGCTAAAAAAATATGCTTAGAGTTTCCCCCTTTTATAATCACTATACGATCAGAATACGTCGTGTCATAATAACACTGCTCCACGCATCAAGCTAAACAAGCTTAGATGTTCAAATACGAATCTGATATTATTAAAACAGAGTTGTTTAATTGGTCAGCTAAATGTTCCTAAATTAGTTTCGAAAATGCATGTTCGCCGCTCGGGTGTGTATCTCTATAGGGTGCCCACGGTGGGCCGGCCCACCCTGGGATTTTGGGTCGTTCCAGGCCCCGATACCCCTCTATTCTGCTGCGCGCTTCCGATCTCTACTCGCCCCCAGCCGCCTGCCTCACCGGCGACTTGCCGTCCCCGGACGGCATGACTCTAGGAGGAGACGCCGGACTAACAGGAGGCCAGGAGCCGCTTGCCCAACAGCGTCACCGCTGCCCGGGCGCGCCGCCGTGCCTACCTTCCCAGTCCATTCAGGGCTTAGGCGTGCAGCACCCACCAAGCCAACCCGATTTATCCTGAGATACGTCCTCAACACTCAGCAGCCACTCCTCATCACCCATTTTCTAATTGATTCATTACTCATTAGGCAGGACTGTCATTAGGGTTTGTTGTGTGCTCAGTGCTACCTACACTTAATGGTTCAGATGTATTTCGGTAATCTTTAGTACCTCTAAAGTTCATAGGGTTTTCGAAATTCTGGCCCTCGGAACAGAAACTAGTCATTTTGGATTGTTGGTCGTAGTGACATTGACCCAGATTACTACTGCAAGCCAGGTTTGTTGACAATTTTACTTGTCTTTCTTACTCATTTGATATAATATCCAATTATTCACATTGATTAGTTGCAAACAATAAGTGTTAGACAAACTTCCTCATTCAGATTTTGGACGGTCTCTTACTGCAGTTACAATTCTGCATACTTGTCCTAATAAGCTCACAAGTAAATGATTGATTCACTACATCTATGCTTGCCTTGTAATATTTGTTGTCAATATTCTTTTAGGTTGGACCACCCTGTTTCTAAATACTGGAACCGTAGACCTGAGTGAATAGTATTTCTCTATGTGATCTCTTCCATCATGTGTGGGTAACGAACACTGCATTGTATAGAAAGAAAGTGTCATTTCCAGCTTTTATATAGGTTTCGATCTTTTACATGGAATACAATCTGCCTACTTGCTTTGTGTCGCACTACCAACACTCCACTCTTGAAGCTAAACATTACGCCACTCATAATTGCTTAGTTTATTTGTTCAAATACGAATTTCATATGATTCTAATGTTCCTAATTCAGTTTTGAAATGTGTGCCTGCCTGTTATAGAGATATAAGGGGTTTGTATTTCTGTCTGTGGTCTGGTCAGCACGGTTGGGGAGGTGAACTTTGCATATGCAGGGGTTTATAGGAAGACACTCTCCGAGTTGAATCCGCAATGCATTCCATAGATAATCTGACTACTTTTTATGTTTTCATGAATCTCAGATTCTGAACAGCATCATAATGATTATGAGCTTGCGCGCATGAAAAGAATAAAGCGGAACAATGCCATGGTTGTCAAACTTGGCATTAAGGGACTGAAATCAAGTTTGGATGCAATGCAATGCAAAAGCTCTCCACCTACAGATTCATGCTCAGAATATGATCCTAATAGTGATTCTGAGCTAGAGGGAGACCTAAGTCAATGTAGCTCCCTAGTGGAGGAGTCATAGGAAGATGCCCTATCTTATTCACCCATCAAGGTACTTGCTCTAACTTTCCAAGGTTACATTGCTCGCACATATCTTGCAACTGATGCTTTGCATTGCTTCTACTTTGTTGAACTGCCATTAGCTTAGTTCACACATCGTGTATGTGAATACGCCCTGCCTATCCATTTTCAGTACATATTCCATCAGTCATCATACCATATTTATCCATTCAAATGTTGTTCTTGTGTACCAGACATTCAAAAGGAAGAGGGCGATTGTGGAGGAGCACAAGCAAAGTATTTGGAAAAGGTAGTGGCATCTGATAAATCAAATAGCCCATTAGGTGTAGTTGCAATATCACCTGACCTACAAAATACCCCAACTCTAGCAGACTCTAGCCCTACTACGCTGGTCATTTCTGATGCCCCAACTCAGCAGACCCCAACTGCAGCAAACAGTATGATTATGCCAATTGACATAGCACCAGCTGTACGATGCAAAACCCCCATTCCAGCAAAGAGTACACCAAATCCAGTTGCCAAATCCCTTTTTGAACCAGAGAGAGCCCCAACTGCAGCAAATAGGACCCCTGTTCCATTTCTTCAAAGTTTAGAAGACGGAGCTTATGTTGTTGTCAGGAACTTTGTGCGCATCTTTCCTTCATGGAAAGATTATACCGCAGACACAGAACAATTTCCAGTCTTCCTCTGCAACTTACGCGTAAGTAATGTACTAATGTTATTCATGGTCATTACTGCATATGTTTCTGCTGACAGAAGACACAAGATTTCATTCTTTTAAATAGGCGAGGAGAAAACTGGATTGTGATGATGAGCAAGAGTTGGTTGCACTTTTCAAGCACTCATTGATGAAGTATCGTTCCTACCTGAGGCAAGCGCACTTCGATGGCAAGCATCTGAACGAAATTTCTGTAAAGTCTCCGGTGCTACATTTATCTGACGGTGACTAGAATAATCTTGTTACACATTGGTCTCGGCTGCAACATAAGGTACTGTCTATGATATCACATCACAATTTGAACTACATTTCTGCATTTGCCTTAATGTCTCACTTGTACGAAAACTGTTAGCAGAAGAACATTCGTTCTCAAGGGACCACAGAATGTTGCAACTATACTGCACACTGCATTGCTCTCGTGAGTACCTCTTGCCCTGTATGACCATACTTACTTTCATGGCTGTTTGATTATGTAGCATCACTGCACATGTTAGCCTTGTAATCGCCCATTTGGTGGACATTATAAGATCCATATGGACTCTTACACAAATTTAGAATGAACCCAATGCTTTTGAAGAGGTTTAGCTCTGCAGTCCTCTTGTAAGGACTGAACATGTTCTATCACTGTACTTACATTAACAGCTACTCCCTCCATCCCATAATATAAGAACGTTTTGTACAGTACACCAGTGTTCAAAACACTCTTGTATTATGGGAAGAGGGATTGGTTCATTTTGTAGCATTCTGCATCTTATCTCCCTCGCCCACCATTTACTAAAAAAGATCAAATCTATATTTAATCTTACCAACAAGTAGAATACACAGACAATGCCAGTGCAGAAGTGTAGCCCATTGCTCATGTCAGTACATTTTGTCCTGTAACGCTTGTACTTCCAGGGATTGGTAGTTGATTATGTAGCATCAGTCTGCATCTTATCTTCATTATCCTCTATCCCTTCTAGTATTATCATATCTATAATTACTCTCTACAAAATGTAGAGTACAGGCAATGCTTATGAAGAAGATTATGTGCTGAAATTCTTGAGTTATCCTTCCCTTGACATGGAGAAGAACATTATAAAGCCGGTGTTAACTATTAATGTAAGCCAGTCCTTCTAAAGCCTTTATCCTCAACTGCTATTTAATTTGCTCATACTCCCTATCATTTAGTGCTGTTTAGTTTGCTGTTTCTACCAAAATGCATGTTCGTAAGAACCGTAAGTTCTAAGTTTTACTTGTAAAACCAAATTTATTATTCATACCATGCACATTACTTAATACTCCCTATATGTATGCTTGGTTTTGTGGATCTATAATCCAGTGTGTGGTGAAGCAGCCCACGTTTGCACCTTGTCATCTCCTGCCTTATCTTACTGATGTGGCTGATGATATGAACAACATGCCATGCACATTATCCAAAATAGATACAATGATTTTCTTTGCCCTTCATCTATGCTTATTATGTTGACATGGTAATCCAGTAGTGTGGTGAAGCTCCCCGCATTATGAATAATGCCAAATTATGGTATTGATATTTTGAACTTACTCTTTATTTTCTAATTTGAAACGGAATAGAATTGACAGAACAGTTATCATCTTTGTTTATACATGTGCAAAACCTGTCATCTCTCTGCTTTGTTTCAGGGTGATATGCCTGATGGCATGCACAAGTCTGCTGAAGGCTGTGAGACAAACCCAACATATATTGCAGCAAAGAAGGCAAAACATCTTGAAGATAGCGAGACAACCCCAAAGTCTTGTCTTGATGCAATGTTCAAGTTACTTGAGACTAACAGTCAGACAAGCTCACAGAATTCGTTCTCTGAATCAGTTCGACTTCTTCAGCCCCAAGTTCTAGTAGAATGGCATTCTGCAACTCAACTTCGACTTGAAGTCCTATCTCTAAGAAAGATTGCGGAGAACACCAATGAGAACCTCATCGCTAAACAGCTACACCTGGAAGCTATGACCGACATGCTAGGCCGGTCTCACAGCCTTGCTCAGCAGCTTGCGCAGCAGTTCCCCCGCAAGGCTAACCTTTCTTGAACTGTCTTGGAAGTGGTCTCGGTTCAGTATTATTTTGTTACGCTGCAATGGTGCCCAGTTTTTGTAATCTGGTTCTTCGTTGCGCTTTATGATCACTATTGGCGAACTTCGATGCCCAGTGGACGTAATATACCTTAAATCCTTTATTGTATAGTGTAGGTTTATTCTTAGTTACTATGCCGTAATTTCTTTATCGTGTAGAGTAGGTTTGTTCTTAATTCCTACTAGTTACTGCCATCATTCGCTATCTAAAAAAATCAGATGTAGTCGACCGGGCCGAAACATTCGATAACGGGCCAGGTTTTTAGCGGGCCACAATTGGGCTGGCCTACGTCTTTCTTGGGCCCGAATGATTGGGGCCTTCACACATTGCACTAGGCCCAAACTTACACCGGCCTATATTTTAGTTGGGCCTTTTGTCGACCCAGCGCTTAGTTCGGCCCAGGTAGCGTTGGGCCATTAACAAGCTGAATATTGTACTGGCCTGTTACGGCCGAGATGAAACCACAGGCCTTTAGCAGGCCAAAATGCATGTTGGGACTCAATTTTCACTAGTCGTCGACGGGCCTTCAGCAGGCCGAAATGTAGACCGGGTCGTTATGGGCCCAATTAGCTCACGGGCCGTTACCAGGCCGAAACATATCTCGGGCCTTAGTTGGCCCACTGATGTCATGGGCCTTTAAGAGGCCGAAAGCTTAGTATAGACATCAACGAGCCGAATTACATGACAGACCTTTAACAGGCCCAAAGTCACGTTGGGCTTAACTGTTGCCACCTTTAGCACGGGCCGTTAGTGGGCCCAATGTCCCGTCGGACCATATATGGCCCATGGGCAGCACGGGCCATTCCCAGGCCAAAAGTCACACCGGGCTGAAATGGGCCCATGTCTACATCGGGCCTCTAACAGGCCGAAAGTCACTGGGCTGTAGTTGGGCCCAAATATTCGGGGAACAATTAACGGGCCAGATCTGGCTTTGGGCTGCAAATGGGCCCAAATATTGGGCGAACAATTAACGGGCCAGATCTGGCTTTAGGCCGTAAATGGGCCCAAATATTGGGCGAACAATTAACGGGCCAGATCTGGTTTCGGGCTGTAAATGGGCCTTTATTAAGCAGGCCGTTATTGGGCTGGCCCATTAGTACCTGATTAAGTTCTACGGGCCTTTGACTGGGCCGGCCTTTTTAACCTATATGGGCCTCTATTGGGCCCAGCCACGTGTCAACGTACCATAGGCATGTCTCCTCCAATGGACGGGCGACATCTGGCCCACTAACGAGCTGACAGGTATTCCCTTCGGCCAATTAGAATTTTACACGTGGAAATTTCTCATTGGTCGGGGCTGTTAACGGGTTATCGGATCCAAAACCCGACCTGATAGCTTAATGGCGTTCCGTTACGGTGGATGCCACGTGTCGGTCACCCTTGACGAAAGCACTTCTATGACGCGCGATTTATCATCATGGAAGTGGACACTTCCGTGATGATAATTTTGGTAATGTCAAGGAACACTTCTACGACAGCACATGTATGACTATCTTGATTCTGTCATAAATTTGTCATGGATGTACATGCATGACAGAAAACACGACCTACTGTCACAAACACGTATCATCACAGAAGTGTATTTTTTTTGTAGTGATATATCTATGTAGTATGGTCACTATATGGTCTATATCATTCTAGTTTATGTTGCCAAATCAAGATAGATACAGTTCGAATCATATCTATTTAAGACAAAGCAGCATAGACAGAATATAAGTGTGGGAAACTACACAGCAATAACAACACTTGTAATGTGCATGGCATGAGAACATAACTATTTATTCAACTGAAACTGAAATCAACATAGAGCAAGTTACAACAGCAAACAGCCAAACACGTTGAAGAAACAGGTTTAAAACATACCTGTTGCACCATTGGAGTTTCAATTGCATCCTTCAAATTTGAAATTAGTTGGTATCAGTAAATACAGTGATGTAAGAGCAAAGTAGTATGAACCATAGCTACGGAACCTGACCTGTGAACAATTCTTCTTCTGCTTTAAGCGTTGAATTCGGGTTCGGAGTGGTGGTCCTCGTGCTTTGGGCACCGCAGATGCCTTACTAACTGCTCGTGTTTGGGTGCTCTGTGGTGGAGACAGTGTTGTGTCAACGGGAACTGGGTGTCTATCTGCTGGGGTTGGGGTTAGAAGGGGTGTAGCTGGTTTTCTGTCCAACTGGGTAGGGGTACAATCTGCATGAGTGTGGGTTATGTGTGGTGGGGCTGGTTCTTGGGCAAGTACAACCGTGGTTCTATCTGCAGTGACAGGTAGCACGATCTTTTCTAAAGACCGTGTTTTTACTCCCACAGATACTGCCATCACTCCCTCCTGAAATGGCTGATAAACAAGAAAAGTAATTGAATGTACAGACATTGTAAGATAGACAGGTGCAATGGATAGTAGGGAAGAAAACAGGGCATGAAATAATTCACATTTATGTTGTCTAAGCAAACAAAATAGCAGGACATAATTTCACATATATGATGGCTAATTAAACAGGATAGCATGACACAATTTCACATGTATGATGGCTAAGTAAACAGGATAGAATGACATACTTCAAAATATGATGACTATGTAAACAGGATGACATGATATAATACGATGTGTCTATTAAAGTGGTTGGCATGCCATAAATCACAAACAGGCCATCGATGGAAACATGATGGCATGATATAATTCACGGATAGAATGACATAATTTAAAATATGATGACTATGTAAACAGGATGAGATGATATAACTATATTATGTCTTTAGAAAATGGGTTGGCATGCCATAATTTAGATACATGTTGTCTATGTAAACATCATGGCATGTCATAATTCAAATATATGATTTATATACTAAGGAAGTGAGCAGAGGGCAATCACATATATGATGTGTCAACTAAGGAGATGGCATTCAATATTGTGTATATGATGTAAAAACTAAGCATTGCAATACAACATCTGCATTATATGAGTAATATAACCCTGCCAAGTTTGAGCATACACCTCAGGGGATAATAGGACTGGTCATCTGCCTCTAAATCCTCCTCTGAAGAGCTATCTGTAACCAGCAAGATATCTACTTCAGCAGGTAGCATTGTCTTCTCTGAAGACCTTGTTTTCACTCCAGATTTCTCCATCACCAATTCAAATGGCTGATGCACAGGAAGAGCAGTTGAATATACAAACATTGTCGACAAAAGCAATGAGAAATACTAAAAAAAGGATGGCATGATATAATTCACATATATGACGCTTGCCTAAACATAATGGCATTGCATAATTCACATACATAATGCCTTGCAACAAGATAACATTGCATAATTCACATATATAATGTCTTGCAACAAGATGGCATTGCATAATTCACATATATGGTAATTAGACACTAAATAGGTGGCATTCACACAAAGCATGTCTAAACTAAGCAAATGACATAGCAATGCAAGATACCATACGCACGATATGAGCAACATAACCCTGCCAAGTTAGGGCATGCACCTCGGGGGGGGGGGGGATATGACTGGTCATCTATCTCTGAATCCTCCTCTGAGGAGCTATCGGTAACCAGGAAGACATGTGCTTCGTCAGATAGCATTGTCTGCTCTGAAGACCTTGTTTCCACTCCAAATTTTTCCATGACCGTGTCGAATGGCTGATGCACAGGAAGAGTAATTGAATGTACTAAAATTGTTGACAAATTTGACACATAATAAAAAAATGATGGCATGATATAATTCACATATAAGATGACTAGCTAACCAGGGTGGCATTGCAAAATTCACATATATGATGCCTGGCTAAACAAGATGGCATTTCATGATTCACATATACGATAAAGAAACTAAACAGATGGCATTGACACAAAGCATGTCTAAACTAAGCAGATGACATCTTTAATGTATACAGTAAGCAATGCAAGGCACCATATGCATGATATTACCAACATCAGCATGCCAAGTTAGAGCGAAGACCTCATGGGGTAAATAGGAGTGGTCTTCTCCTTCTGAATCCCCCTCAGAACAGTTATCTTCCTCTTGATTACGATCCGAAATGGGTGGAGGGGGCTGCCTTTGCGCCCACCATGGAACAACGTCTGCATGAAATTTTATTGCCACGCAAGGCTCGTCTCTTTTGCTCTACATGATCAATTCCATTGTGTACAATAACTGGCATGCATAGGAATAAAACATAGTGAGATTATGTAAGGAGTGCATGCACAAATCCAGAGTGATGGTAGCAAACTGTGGATAGACCCAAATGATAGAAGGCAGATAATAGCTTTAGTTAAAAAATATAGATAATGTCTCTTTTAGTGTTTGTTTGCACCCAACATGAAACTCATAGTAGACACCGGAGATTAACCAGATAGTAGACAGATAGTACTGATTGCTGCCCCAATATGTACCCCACAACCATTTAAAAACTCAAGTTTCAGCATTAGTTTGGACCTGACTCGGAGTCTAATAGGTGAACACGACGATAATGTAGCATGTCATCATATTAAGCGATGCATAAACGTAAGCAGACACGGAAGAGTGCGACCTCTCTTGCAGACCCGTGTACTCCTCAAGGTCATCTGCTCAGTTGATGATGGTAATGCAGTTGTCGTGGCTGCCGGCGGCGGGGAAGAAGATTTGAGGCGGCGAAAGACAGTATGGAGAGCGGATCCCTACTGTGGTGAACCCTTCCATCGTTGCAGCAGCTGAGCTGGGGTGGAACACAGCGCCGCAGGAGCAGGACAAACCACACAAGGTTTCCTTTGGCACATATTTGTAACATAAGTAATTGAGTAAGGGCTTGTTTGAATTTGAGGATTCTAACAATGCAGGGATAGGGAATAGACAGGAATAGGATAGGAATGCACGTGCAAAACAGAGAATTTAAAAACACGGGATTTCTTCCAATCTGGGTGTTTGATTCACAACAATTGGAAGATCACAGGATGCAAAAAAGCATGGTGAGATTAAGTCAAACCACAAGAAAATGTACGGTTATAATGCTATTATGCTACTATCTCTTAGTCTTGTGCTTGATGAATAGGAATATGAAAAGGAGGAGAAGTGGAAATTACAATTCCTACGGTTTTTCTTTCAAGGAGACACTAAAGGAACAAATCCTACAATTTTCCTTTGCTCCATTCCTTTGCACCAAATTCATGAAAAGTAGTACCATAGGAAACTTTCCAATTCCTATGTTTTTCATTCACTTTTCCTTTCAAGCACTAGAGATTCTAGTATGCAGGCTTGAGCAAGGAAAATCCTACACTAAAAAAATGTTTTTGTGCTACTGATACGTCTCCAACGTATCTATAATTTATGAAGCATCCATGCTATTTTATTATCTGTTTTGAATGTTTATGGGCTTTATTATACACTTTTATATTATTTTAGGGACTAACCTATTAACCGGAGGCCCAACCCATATTACTGTTTTATTGCCTATTTCAGTATTTTGAAGAAAAGTAATATCAAAGGGAGTCCAAACAGAATGAAACCTTCGGGAGCGTGACTTTTGGAACAAACATGATCCAGGAGACTTGGAGTACAAGCCAGGGAAGCTTCGAGGAGGCCAGGAGATAGGAGGGCGCGCCCACCCCCTGGGCGCGCCCCCTATCTTGTGGGCCCCTCATGGCTCCCTCGACTGACTTCTTTCTCCTATATATTCCCATATACCCTAAAACCATCGAATACGAAGATAGATCGGGAGTTCCACCGCCGCAAGCCTCTGTAGCCACCAAAAACCTCTTGGGAGCCCATTCCGGCACCCTTCCAGAGGGGGGATCCCTCACCGGTGGCCATCTTCATCATCCCGGCGCTCTCCATGATGAGGAGGGAGTAGTTCACCCTCGGGGCTGAGGGTATGTACCAGTAGCTATGTGTTTGATCTCTCTCTCTCTCTCTCTCTCGTGTTCTCTCTATGGCACGATCTTGATGTATCGTGAGCTTTGCTATTATAGTTGGATCTTATGATGTTTCACCCCCTCTACTCTCTTGTAATGGATTGGGTTTTCCCTTTGAAGTTATCTTATCGGATTGAGTCTTTAAGGATTTGAAAACACTTGATGTATGTCTTGTCGTGCTTATCTCTGGTGACAATGGGATATTATGTGATCCACTTGATGTATGTTTTGGTGATCAACTTGCGGGTTCTGCCCATGAACCTATGCATAGGGGTTGGCATACATTTTTGTCTTGACTCTCCGGTAGAAACTTTGGGGCACTCTTTGAAGTACTTTGTGTTGGTTGAATAGATGAATCCGAGATTGTGTGATGCATATCGTATAATCATGCCCATGGATACTTGAGGTGACAATGGAGTATCTAGGTGACATTAGGGTTTTGGTTGATTTGTGTCTTAAGGTGTCATTCTAGTATGAACTCTATGATAGATTGAACAGAAAGAATAGCTTCAAGTTATTTTACTACGGACTCTTGAATAGATAGAACAGAAAGGATAACTTTGAGGTGGTTTTGTACCCTACCATAATCTATTCGTTTGTTCTCTGCTATTAGTGGCTTTGGAGTGACTCTTTGTTGCATGTTGAGGGATAGTTATATGATCCAATTATGTTATTATTGTTGAGAGAACTTGCACTAGTGAAAGTATGGACCTTAGGACTTGTTTCCTACCATTGCAATACCGTTTATGCTCACCTTTATCATTAGTTACCTTGCTGTTTTTATAATTCAAGATTACAAAAACCTTTATCTACCATCCATATTGCACTTGTATCACCATCTCTTCGCCGAACTAGTTCACCTATACAATTTGCCATTGTATTGGATGTGTTGGGGACACAAGAGACTCTTTGTTATTTGGTTGCAGGGTTGTTTGAGAGAGACCATCTTCATCCTACGCCTCCCATGGATTGATAAACCTTAGATCATCCACTTGAGGGAAATTTGCTTCTGTCCTACAAACCTCTGCACTTGGAGGCCCAACAACGTCTACAAGAAGAAGGTTGTGTAGTAGACATCAAGCTCTTTTCTAGCGCCGTTGCTGGTGAGGTGAGTGCTTGAAGGTATATCTTTAGATCTTGCAATTGAATCTTTTTGTTTCTTGTTTTATCACTAGTTTAGTTTATAAAAGAAAAACTACAAAAAAATGGAGTTAAGCTTGTCTCATACGCTTCATCTTTTTAATATCTTTCATGAGTATGATGGAAAGGAAAATTGTGCTCAAGTTCTAGAAGAAGAATGCATTAAAATGCTTGGTACTAAATCTTTGAATGATGAGCATGATTGCAATGTTGTTAGTATGAACTCTTCTAATATCCATAGTACTAATGATGATTGCACTAGTTATGATGAAAATATCTCTTATAAGCATGTCGATTTTTGTGGAGTAGATTGGGTTTGCAAGTACACACCAAATAGGGAAAATAGATATTGCAAGAGTCATAAGTATTTAGAAACTAAAGGGTTGCAAGAAAGTCTTGATGTTTGTGCTGAAAAATTCAATATTTTTCGCGCTCCTTGTGAACTTTGCAATGAATGTGGTCATTTAAATCTCCAATGCAAATTGTTTCATGACCGAATCATGTCCAAAAATTGTGATAACTTGATTACCCTTGAGCATCATAAAGATCTTAGTCTTCTTTTGGGGTATGAAGAAATGAAACGTATAACTGAGGGTATTCCAAAATTTAATCTTGATAGATGTCTTGATTTTGATCTAGAGAAGATTTGTTTGTATTGTGCAGTGAATTGCATTGAAAATCCTTATATTTCCAATTACCTAAAGAAAAGAAAGCAATTAGAAGATGAAGAGAATACTAATGAAAGGGAAGAGACTTTCCAATCTCCTCCTATTATTTCTTATGATGAATTAGGTAACGAGGAGGAGCTTTCTATTCAACCAATCTCATCAATAAGGAGATCAAAGAAGAAGGTTGAACCCACTCATAATGTGAATAAGAAAAAGAAAAGAAGGAGCAACAAAGATAAAAAGGTATCTCTCTCAAATGAAGTTGCTCCTACTACTCATTGTGATGATGATAATTGCTATACTATTGGTGTTATCCATACTATTAATGATGAGAGTGACTATGCTTTTGATATGAAAAGGCCCAAGCTAGGGGAAGCTATGTTTGATGAGGATGACATATTTGAGAATATATTTGCTGAAATTAATGTTTGTCCCAAGCTTGGGGATGCTATGTTTAATAAAGATGATATTTTTAGCATCCCAAGTTTTGATACGCAAAGTTGTTATGATGATAGCATGCCTCTTACCTATGATGATTATATTGATGAAAGTGGGTTTGGAAGAGTGTCAACTTTAGGAAGTAGTGATCCCACTATTTTGGAGGATGTTGAATCTTATTGTGATGAATATAAAAGTGGATTTGGAAGAGTGTCAACTTTATTTAGTGATGATTCCACTATCTTGGAAGAGGTTTCAATCGATTATGATGAGAACAAAGTTGCTACTTATGATGATTATTGTGATAAAACTTATGCTATAAAAAGTAGTGATGATTATATTTATAAAACTTTTCATGATTATGATTACCCTTTTTCTGAACATTACTCTTTTAATGTGGAAACAATTTATAGTATTCAAGTCTCTTATGATACTCCCACTATTCCGAATGAGAAGAATTTTGCTTATGTGGAGAGTAGTAAATTTTCTATGCTTGTAGATTATGAAAAGAATGCTTTAGGTGCTGGTTATATTGTTGAATTCATTCATGATGCTACTGAAAATTATTATGAGGGAGGAACATATGCTTGTAGGAATTGCAATAATGTCAAGTTTCCTCTCTATGTGCTTCAAGTTTTGAACTTATGCTTGTTTTGCCTTCCTATGCTAGTTGATTCTTGTTCACATAAGTTTTTTTCTCACAAAATCCCTATGCATAGGAAGTGGGTTAGGCTTACATGTGCTAGTCATGTGCTTCATGATGCTCCCGTTATGTTTCAATTCTTATCCTTTATGTGAGCATCATTGTCATCATCATGCCTAGCTAAAAAGGCATTAAAGAAAAGCGCTTGTTGGGAGTCAACCCAATATTTACCTTCACTGTTTTTGTGTGTCCACATGATTATGGTACTGTAGTAATCATATTTTATAGCTTTTGTTTCAATAAAGTGCCAAGTAAGACCTTTAGGATAGCTTACGGTGATCGTTGTGTTGATCCTGCTGAAAATCAGAAACTTTTGCACCCAGTAAATTAGTTTTGTTAATTCACAGGCACGTGATCTTGATCTGACTATTTTTATCTGTATTGGTACACAAATTTCTTAGGACTTCCTAATTTGGTAGGATTTTTGGAGTTCCAGAAGTACATGTTTGATACAGATTACTACAGATTGTTCTGTTTTTGATAGATTCTGTTTCTCGTGTGTTGTTTGCTTATTTTGAAGTATCTATGGCTAGTATTAAGTGGTACGAACCATACAGAAGTTGGAGTACAGTATTTATTACACCAATATGAATTTAGAATGAGTTCGTTACAGTACCTAAGTGGTGGTTTTATTTTCTTATACTAACGGAGCTTACGAGTTTTCTGTTGAGTTTTGTGTTGTGAAGTTTTCAAGTTTTGGGTAAAGATTCGATGGACTATGGAATAAAGAGTGGAAAGAGCCTAAGCTTGGGGATGCACAAGGCACCCCAAGGTAAATTTCAAGGACAACCAAGAGCCTAAGCTTGGGGATGCCCCCGGAAGGCATCCCCTCTTTCGTCTTCGTTCATCGGTAACTTTACTTGGAGCTATATTTTTATTCACCACATGATATGTGTTTTGCTTGGAGCGTCATTTTCTCTTGTTAGTATTTGCTTGTTGTTATTTAGAATAATGTTTTGCATCTTTATTGTCAATAAAAATGTCAAGGATAGCCTTTACCATGCTTATTTTGCTAGTATACATGTTGCTGTTTGAAAACAGAAAGTTTACCGCTGTTGCCAAAATTACCTAGAAAAGTCAGAAAATGGTATAATGTTGAAACTTTTTGCATATTGAGCTCTGATAAATCTTTTATAGCATAGTATTTTTCTCATAATTTTTGTAGTTAGGTAATATGATGAATCTTGCATTCTTTACAGACTATACTGTTTTGGCAGATTGTTGTTATGTTTGTATTGTTTGCATATGTTTGCTTGTTTAATGATTCTATTTTAGGATATGAGTATTAAATATGCAGAGGCATTTAGTATGCAATGCTGAATAATTATTTTAGTGATTTGTTACAGTAGAAAATGATAAGGTTTTTGCATTGGTTTATACTAACCTATCTCACGAGTTCTTGTTGAGTTTCGTGTGGATGAAGCTTTTGAAAAAAGGAGAAACCATGATATGAGAGGAATTAAGGAGACACAAAAGTTCAAGCTTGGGGATGCCCAAGGCACCCCAAAATAATATTTCAAGAAGTCTCAAGCATCTAAGCTTGGGGATGCCTCGGTAGGCATCCCACCTTTCTTCTTCAACAATTATCGGTTAGTATCGGTTGAACCTAAGTTTTTACTTCTCCACATGAGTTGTGCTATCCTTGCACTGTCATTTTGTTTTTCCTTGCTTGCTGTTTGAATACAATACCAAGATCTGAAATTCTTTAATGGGAGAGAATCTTCACATAGTTACATAATTTAGCTACTCATTGATCTTCACTTATATCTTGTTGGAGTAGTTTGTCATTTACTCGTGTGCTTCACTTATATCCTATGAGTAAATTGTTGAATGAGTTGATTGTCATAAATCTGACATTATATATGTCTCATTTGCTTATCCCATGGGGAGTAATGACTTCACATCTAAGAATTAGAGGTTGTAAATTATTGAAGGTTAGCAAGCATTGTATTGGTCATTTTCATGAAAGAATATTGAAGGAAGAGAGATTTAACATATAAATATACTATCTTAGACATATTTTATAATTGTGAGCACTCATTAAGTATGACATGCTAAAGAGTTGATGTTGGACAAGGAGGACAATGTAATGGGTTATGTTTTCTCACATCTCAGTTAAAGTATATTGTCATGGATCATTCAAACATGTTCAGCTTGCCTTTCCCCCTCATGCTAGCCAAATTCCTTGCACCAAGTAGAGATACTACTTGTGCTTCCAAATATCCTTAAACCCAGTTTTGCCATGAGAGTCCACCATACCTACCTATGGATTGAGTAAGATCCTTCAAGTAAGTTGTCATCGGTGCAAGAAATAAAAATTGCTCTCTAAATATGTATGATTTATTAGTGCGGAGAAAATAAGCTTTATACGATCTTGGTATGGAAGCAATAAAAGCGACGGATTGCATAATAAAGGTCCATATACAGGTGGAAATATAAAGTGACGTTCTTTTGCATTAAGATTTTGTGCATCCAACCATAAAAGTGCATGACAACCTCTGCTTCCCTCTGCGAAGGGCCTATCTTTTACTTTATGCCTTTTAATTTATGCAAGAGTCAAGGTGATCTTCACCTTTCCCTTTTTCAATTTATCCTTTGGCAAGCACCTCGTGTTGGAAAGATCCTGATATATATATCCAATTGGATGTAAGTTAGCATGAACTATTATTGTTGACATCACCCAAAGGTGAATACATTGGGAGGCAAAACTATAAGCCCCTATCTTTCTCAATGTCCGATTAAAACTCTATAACCATTAGTATTGCGTGAGTGTTAGCAATTGTGGAAGACTATATGATAGTTGAGTATGTGAAGTTTGCTAAATCAAAGCTCTGACATAGACCCTTCCTGAAAATAAGATGAATTGCAATTGTTTGATGACTGAGAATGAAGTTTGCTAGTTTTCAAGAAAGTTTATGGCCTATGCTATAACATGTGAATTGCTTGTTACTTGTTCGTGAGAAGTTATGAAATGAACTACTGTTATGACAAATAATCATGCTAGAAAAGGTGATTGAAATTATCATTGATCAAACTTGTGCACCTGCTAGCATTCACACTTCATAAATTCTTTCTTTTATCATTTACCTACTCGAGGATGAATAGGAATTAAGCTTGGGGATGCTGATATGTCTCCAACGTATCTATAATTTATGAAGCATTCATGCTATTTTTTTATCTGTTTTGAATGTTTATGGTCTTTATTATACAGTTTTATATTATTTTTGGGACTAACCTATTAACCGGAGGCCCAACCCATATTGTTGTTTTATTGCCTATTTCAGTGTTTCAAAGAAAAGGAATATCAAACGGAGTGCAAACGGAATGAAACCTTCGGGAGCGTGATTTTTGGAACGAACATGATCCGGGAGACTTAGAGTACAAGCCAGGGAAGCTTCGAGGAGGCCAGGAGATAGGAGGGCGCGCCCACCCCTTGGGCGCGCCCCCTGTCTCGTGGGCCCCTCGTGGCTCCCTTGGCCGACTTCTTTCGCCTATATATTCCCATATACCCTAAAACCATCGAATACGAAGATAGATCGGGAGTTCCGCCCCCGCAAGCCTCTGTAGCCACCAAAAACCTCTTGGGAGCCCGTTCCGGCACCCTGTCGGAGGGGGGATCCCTCACCGTTGGCCATCTTCATCATCCCGGCGCTCTCCATGACGAGGAGGGAGTAGTTCACCCTCGGGGCTAAGGGTATGTACCAGTAGCTATGTGTTTGATCTCTCTCTCTCTCTCTCTCTCTCTCGTGTTCTCTCTATGGCACGATCTTGATGTATCGTGAGCTTTGCTATTATAGTTGGATCTTATGATGTTTCTCCCCCTCTACTCTGTTGTAATGGATTGAGTTTTCCCTTTGAGGTTATCTTATCGGATTGAGTCTTTAAGGATTTGAGAACACTTGATGTATGTCTTGCCGTGCTTATCTATGGTGACAATGGGATATCACGTGATCCACTTGATGTATGGTTTGGTGATCAACTTGCGGGTTCCGCCCATGAACCTATGCATAGGGGTTGGCACACGTTTTTGTCTTGACTCTCCAGTAGAAATTTTGGGGCACTCTTTGAAGTACTTTGTGTTGGTTGAATAGATGAATCCGAGATTGTATGATGCATATCGCATAATCATGCCCGCGGATACTTGAGGTGACAATGGAGTATCTAGGTGACATTAGGGTTTTGGTTGATTTGTGTCTTAAGGTGTTATTCTAGTATGAACTCTATGATAGATTGAACGGAAAGAATAGCTTCGTGTTATTTTACTACGGACTCCTGAATAGATAGAACAGAAAGGATAACTTTGAGGTGGTTTCGTACCCTACCATAATCTCTTTGTTTGTTCTCTGCTATTAGTGGCTTTGGAGTGACTCTTTGTTGCATGTTGAGGGATAGTTATATGATCCAATTATATTATTATTGTTGAGAGAACTTGCACTAGTGAAAGTATGAACCTTAGGCCTTGTTTCCTACCATTACAATACCGTTTACGCTCACTTTTATCATTAGTTACCTTGCTGTTTTTATAATTCCAGATTACAAAAACCTTTATCTACCATCCATACTGGACTTGTATCACCATCTCTTCGCCGAACTAGTGCACCTATACAATTTGCCATTGTATTGGGTGTGTTGGGGACACAAGAGACTCTTTGTTATTTGGTTCCAGGGTTGTTTGAGAGAGACCATCTTCATCCTACGCCTCCCATGGATTGATAAACCTTAGGTCATCCACTTGAGGGAAATTTGCTACTGTCCTACAAACCTCTGCACTTGGAGGCCCAACAGCATCTACAAGAAGAAGGTTGTGTAGTAGACATCAACTACTTCTATTACTTTGGACCCAGGCCACTGCCATACTAGCTCAACTCCCAGGCCCATCGACAAATGCACAACTCAAACGTGCGAAGATAAAAATGATGGTGTTCAAGAGAGTCCATCACGGATAGCTAAGTTGCCTGGTACCTCACTGCTTGTCATATAGTAGGATAAAATAATCGTATTTCCCGTTACTACAAGTGCTCAGTGGACAATATATATAACATGTAGAGTAAAAAGAGATGCAACAAGTGTACAACCTCTTTGGCGAAACCATGTCAATCTCAGCGTGATTGGGTTGGCCGGTGAGGATGCTCCGGCTGACTTGGCTGTCGGAGGAGGGGAAGAAGATCTTAGGCGTCTGGAAATGGAGCCCGAGGTACTGCTCCGCTGTGATGGAGGGTTTCGTCGTTGGAGCAGCTCCGGTGAGTTGTACGACGCCGAGGCTGAAGCAGGACAAGAGAGACAACAAACAACGTTAACCTGAGTGGAATTCTAATAGCATCTCCAATACATGACGTAAAATACATAACCACAAAGTGCTAGATGTAAAATACATCAGCCGCTCATATCTGAACTTAACTGTCGAAACTGAATTTAATTGTCGAAACTGAACTTAACTCTCGAAACTAAACTTAACTGTCGAAACTGGATTTTGCTGTCAAAACTGAACGCACTAGCAAGGTGAGGCTACACGTTGATCGATTGACTTTTTCATCTCTGGTCAGTCGATTTTGCAGCCGTTGGATACGAAATCAAGGGCATGCGGTTCATCTTCAACCTCCACCCCCCTGAGCCGCCAGCCACCACTCGCCAAACAGCAGCCCCCTGCTGCCTGCGGCCGGCGGTGTGCTGCCCCGCCCGCCCCGAAAACACTCCCCACCACCGGTCTGCCGCCGCCCCGGCCATCCCTCTAGCCCCCCCCGTGCCGATCTTTTTCTTCTGCGATCCCCACGCCACCTCCCCGCCAATGCCCCGCCACCGCCGGCGACCACCGCCCCCACCCTGATCCCTAA
>NC_057813.1:257575398-257586769 GCF_018294505.1 Triticum aestivum | reverse complement strand
AGATAGATAGTGGGGTACCTCTCCAGCGAGCCTCCCTCCCCACTGCGGCTGGTTCTTCCTTCACCCCAGCGAGCCCCCCACCCCCTGAAAATCGACTGACCCAAAAGTCGATTCAGTCGACTGAAGTGTAGCTAAATCGGAGCAGCATCGCAAGCAAGAGCAAGAGCGAGAGCAGCAGCGCGAGCAAGAGCAATAGCAAGAGCAGACCAGGCAGGGGACCGAGAGCAAGAGCAGAGCAGCAGCGCGAGCGAGAGCTAAAGCAGCAGCAGCTCCTACTGATATGGACGTCGCTGCCGAGGGAGCAACGCCGTGGAGGAAGTGGCCGGCGATGCCGCCGTGGATGGAGCTACGCCGTGTCGGCTCGAGACCGAGCGCCGGCAGCACCGAGAGATTGAATCAAGAAGAAAATGCGGCGATTAGTGTACAACCTATTTGGTGGCGCCGATTAGGCCGCAGCTTCATCGGAGGAAACAATGATGATGATGCTCTTCTGGTGGTGCAGGTGAAGACGGCGGTGTGGGAATGGAGGTGGCGCGAAAGACGAGGGGAACATCGAGGCATCTCCTTGGAGGTGGAGGACGGGGTGGCTGAACCGGCGGGAAGACGAGATCAACGATGGATCCTCATCCGGTACGGTGGATGAGGGATGTCGAGGTGTTGTTGTGGACGACGTTGTCGGGGAAGAGGCTCTGGCTGGGTGGCGGACGGAGCAGGGTGTGGGGTTTTGTCGCGGGTTTTCGCGGCCTCGGTGTACGAATGGGTGGGCGGATGGGATGGCATTGGGGAACCATGGCTTAGGGACGCGCTTGTCCGAAATGTGGGGTAAGTTACGAAAGTACCCCCACCGATTTGAGGCGGTTCTTTCGGTTTAGGGGTACCACATGCATTTCACGTGTCGGGATTTCACAGGAGGTGGGAGTCTTCGCGCGCGTTGTAATTTCGGAATAGCAAGGCGCAGGTTGAGATGGAGGGAGTTGTCGGAGCACAATGAGACAAAGATATATCCTAAATATTTGAGGCTAACAAGGCACGGGTTGAAGAGGCGGGAGTTTCGCAACATAATAGACAGAGACGCTAGCTTGAATTTTTGGCATAACAAGGCGCGGCTTGAAATTTCAGAAGAACAAGCTTAACGTGTACCAAAAAAAAGACAATTTGCACCTCAACACGCACAACACACACACAAACACCATTTAGACTAGAGTAAGGTACATGTGCATTGCACGCATGAGATTTGGCAACCAAATTATGAATAAATACCACATTATAGCATGTAAGCTTTGAGTCATATATGCATGATGTAGATGTTCGTTTATTTCTTATAGTTCATTTCATTCAAAATCATCTAGTTTTTATAAGAAAGCTAATCTATTTCAAGATTCCTGGAATTGTACGTTGTAAGACATAAAGTAAAAACAAATCATGGCAAATCATGTAGAAAAACATTTGGGCAATTCTGATACAGAAGATTCTAGAACAAATAAGAAGTGCTTGTGTTTTGATGTTTGTGCATTATGCTTAAGTTCAACCATGGAGTCTTCTAGATTATACATGTGGCGAAATCTGGTGGAATCTAGATGATATCCAATGGCCAGTAGTGCTCAAATTTGCCATCTTTGGACCATCGGATTCGCCTCATCCAACGACCATCTTTCAAAGTTAAAGTTACCCACACACAATATAAAAAAATATAATATAATATATATAGGGGTATAGATATAGATAAGTGATGCAAAAGCCGCCCATCATCTCCAATTAGAATAGTGTGTCCATGCACGGATGCGACGTGGCCAAATGATGTTTGCCATCGGTATCTCAAATTCAAATCAGTCTGACCTTGTTCGATGTGTATACTATTGGGGAACGTTGCAGAAAATTAAAATTTTTCCTACGGTTTCACCAAGATCCATCATTGAGTTCATATAAGCAACGAGTCAAGGGAGTGAGTTTGCATCTACATACCACTTGTAGATCGCGTGCGGAAGCGTTCAAGGGAAGGGTGATGATGGAGTTGTACTCGACGTGATTCAGATCACCGATGACTAAGTGCCGAATGGACAGCACCTCCGCGTTCAACACACATATGGAACGGATGACATCTCCTCCATCTTGATCCAGCAAGGAGGAAGGAGAGGTTGAGGAAGACAGCTCCAATGGCAGCACGACGGCGTGGTGTTGGTGGAGAAGCAGCACTCCGGCAGGGCTTCGCCAAGCTCGTGACGGAGGAGGAGAGGTGTTGGGGAGGGGAGGGGCTGCGCCTTGGGTTGTGTGTTGCAGCCCTCCCCTCACCCCTCTATTTATAGGGGAAGGGGCAAGGGGGGCCGGCCCCTCTAGATGGGATCTAGAGGGGGGCGGCTGCCAGGGAGGGGGGACTTGCCCCCCAAGCAAAGGGGGCGCCCCCTCTAGGGTTCCCCCTCCCCAACCCTAGGCGCATGGGCCCAAGGGAGGGGGTGCGCCCAGCCCTCCAGGGGCTGCTGCCCTGCCCCACGCGGCCCATGTGGCCCACCAAGAGGGGTGGCCCCTCCCGGTGGACCCCCGGAACCCTTCCGGTGGCCCCGGTACAATATCGATATGTCACCGAAACTTTCCGTTGTCCGCATGACAACTTCCCATATATAAATCTTTACCTCCGGACCCTTCCGGAACTCCTCGTGATGTCCAGGATCTCATCCGGGACTCCGAACAATATTCGGTAATCACATACAAGTCTTCCTAATAACCCTAGCGTCACCGAACCTTAAGTGTGTAGACCCTACGGGTTCGGGAGATACGCAGACATGACCGAGACGGCTCTCTGGTCAATAACCAACAGCGGGATCTGGATACCCATGTTGGCTCCCACATGCTCCTCGATGATGTCATCGGATGAACCACGATGTCAAGGATTCAAGCAACCCCGTATACTATTCCCTTTGTCAATCGGTACGTTACAAGCCCGAGACTCGATCGTCGGTATCCCAATACCTCGTTCAGTCTCATTACCGGCAAGTCACTTTACTTGTACCGTAATGCATGATCCCGTGACCAAACACTTGGTCACTTTGAGCTCATTATGATGATGCATTACCGAGTGGGCCCAGAGATACCTCTCCGTCATACGGAGTGACAAATCCCAGTCTCGATCCGTGTCAACCCAACAGACACTTTCGGAGATACCTGTAGTGCACCTTTATAGTCACCCAGTTACGTTGTGACGTTTGGTACACCCAAAGCACTCCTACTGTATCCGGGAGTTACACGATCTCATGGTCTAAGGAAGAGATACTTGACATTGGAAAAGCTCTAGCAAAACGAACTACACGATCTTGTGCTATGCTTAGGATTGGGTCTTGTCCATCACGTCATTCTTCTAATGACGTGATCCCGTTGTCAATGACATCTAATGTCCATAGTCAGGAAACCATGACTATGTGTTGACCAACGAGCTAGTCAACTAGAGGCTTACTAGGGACGTATTGTGGTCTATGTATTCACACGTGTATTACGATTTCCGGATAATACAATTATAGCATGAATAAAAGACAATTATCATGAATGAGGAAATATAATAATAATGCTTTTATTATTGCCTCTAGGGCATATTTCCAACAGTCTCCCACTTGCACTAGAGTCAATAATCTAGTTACATTGTGATGAATCGAACACCCATAGAGTTCGGTGTTGATCATGTTTTGCTCGCGAGAGAGGTTTAGTCAACGGATCTGCTACATTCAGATCCGTATGTACTTTGCAAATATCTATGTCTCCATCTTGAACATTTTCACGGATGGAGTTGAAACGACGCTTGATGTGCCTGGTCTTCTTGTGAAACCTGGGCTCCTTGGCAAGGGCAATAGCTCCAGTGTTATCACAGAAGAGTTTGATCGACCCCGACGCATTGGGTATGACTCCTAGGTCGGTGATGAACTCCTTCACCCAAATAGCTTCATGCGCTGCCTCCGAGGCTGCCATGTACTCTGCTTCACATGTAGATCCCGCCACGACGCTCTGCTTGCAGCTGCACCAGCTTACTGCTCCACCATTCAACATATACACGTATCCAGTTTGTGACTTAGAGTCATCCAAATTTGTGTTGAAGCTAGCATCGACGTAACCATTTACGACGAGCTCTTCGTCACCTCCATAAACGAGAAACATGTCCTTCGTCCTTTTCAGGTACTTTAGGATATTCTTGACCGCTGTCCAGTGTTCCTTGCCGGGATTACTTTGGTACCTTCCTACCAAACTTACGGCAAGGTTTACATCAGGTCTGGTACACATCATGGCATACATAATAGATCCTGTGGCTGAAGCATAGGGGATGACACTCATCTCTTCTTTATCTTTTACCGTGGTCGGGCATTGAGCCGAGCTCAATCTCACACCTTGCAATACAGGCAAGAACCCCTTCTTGGACTGATCCATTTTGAACTTCTTCAAAATCTTATCAAGGTATGTGCTTTGTGAAAGACCTATGAGGCGTCTCGATCTATCTCTATAGATCTTGATGCCTAATATATAAGTAGCTTCTCCAAGGTCCTTCATTGAAAAACACTTATTCAAGTAGGCCTTAATGCCGTCCAAAAGTTCTATATCATTTCCCATCAAAAGTATGTCATCTACATATAATATGAGAAATGCTACAGAGCTCCCACTCACTTTCTTGTAAACGCATGCTTCTCCATAAGTCTGCATAAACCCAAACGCTTTGATCATCTCATCAAAGCGAATGTTCCAACTCCGAGATGCTTGCACCAGCCCATAAATGGATCGCTGGAGCTTGCATACTTTGTTAGCATTCTTAGGATCGACAAAACCCTCCGGCTGCATCATATACAGTTCTTCCTTAAGATGCCCGTTAAGGAATGCCGTTTTGACGCCCATCTGCCATATCTCATAATCATAGTATGCGGCAATTGCTAACATGATTCGGACGGACTTCAGCTTCGCTACGGGAGAGAATGTCTCATCGTAGTCAATCCCTTGAACTTGCCGATAACCCTTAGCGACAAGTCGAGCTTTATAGATGGTGACATTACCATCTGCGTCCGTCTTCTTCTTAAAGATCCATTTGTTTTCTACCGCTCGCCGATCATTGGGCAAGTCAGTCAAAGTCCATACTTTGTTTTCATACATGGATTCTATCTCGGATTTCATGGCTTCTAGCCATTTGTTGGAATCTGGGCCCGCCATTGCTTCTTCATAGTTCGAAGGTTCACCGTTGTCCAACAACATGATTTCCAGGACAGGGTTGCCGTACCACTCTGGTGCGGAACGTGTCCTCGTGGACCTATGAAGTTCAGTAGCAACTTGATCTGAAGTACCTTGATCATCATCATTATTTTCCTCTTCAGTTGGTGTAGGCATCACAGAAACATTTTCCTGAGCTGCACTACTATCCCGTTCAAGAGGTAGTACTTCATCGAGTTCTACTTTCCTCCCACTTAGTTCTTTCGAGAGAAACTCTTTTTCCAGAAAGGATCCGTTCTTGGCAACAAAGATCTTGCCCTTGGATCTTAAGTAGAAGGTATACCCAATGGTTTCTTTAGGGTATCCTATGAAGACGCATTTTTCCGACTTAGGTTCGAGCTTTTCAGGTTGAAGTTTCTTGACATAAGCATCGCATCCCCAAACTTTTAGAAACGACAGCTTAGGTTTCTTCCCAAACCATAATTCATACGGTGTCGTCTCAACGGATTTAGACGGTGCCCTATTTAAAGTGAATGTAGCTGTCTCTAGAGCGTATCCCCAAAATGATAGCGGTAAATCGGTAAGAGACATCATAGATCGCACCATATCCAATAGAGTGCGATTACGATGTTCGGACACACCGTTACGCTGAGGTGTTCCAAGCGGCGTGAGTTGTGAAACGATTCCACATTTTCTTAAGTGTGTACCAAATTCGTGACTTAAATATTCTCCTCCACGATCCGATCGTAAGAATTTTATCTTTCGGTCACGTTGATTCTTTACTTCATTCTGGAATTCCTTGAACTTTTCAAAGGTCTCAGACTTGTGTTTCATCAAGTAGACATACCCATATCTACTCAAGTCATCAGTGAGAGTGAGAACATAACGATATCCTCCGCGAGCCTCAACACTCATTGGACCGCACACATCGGTATGTAGGATTTCCAACAAGTTGGTTGCTCGCTCCATTGTTCCGGAGAACGGAGTCTTGGTCATTTTGCCCATGAGGCATGGTTCGCATGTGTCAAATGATTCATAATCGAGAGACTCTAAAAGTCCATCAGCATGGAGCTTCTTCATGCGCTTGACACCAATGTGACCAAGGCGGCAGTGCCACAAGTATGTGGGTCTATTGTTATCAACTTTACATCTTTTGGTATTCACGCTATGGATATGTGTAACATTACGTTCGAGATTCATTAAGAATAAACCATTGACCATTGGGGCATGACCATAAAACATATCTCTCATATAAATAGAACAACCATTATTCTCGGATTTAAATGAGTAGCCATCTCGTATTAAACGAGATCCAGATACAATGTTCATGCTCAAACTTGGCACTAAATAACAATTATTGAGGTTTAAAACTAATCCCGTAGGTAAATGTAGAGGTAGCGTGCCGACGGCGATCACATCGACCTTGGAAACATTCCCGACGCGCATCGTCACCTCGTCCTTCGCCAGTCTCCGCTTATTCCGCAGCTCTTGCTGTGAGTTACAAATATGAGCAACGGCACCGGTATCAAATACCCAGGAGTTACTATGAGTACTGGTAAGGTACACATCAATTACATGTATATCAAATATACTTTTAGTGTTGCCGGCCTTCTTGTCTGCTAAGTATTTGGGGCAGTTCCGCTTCCAGTGACCCTTCCCCTTGCAATAAAAGCACTCAGTTTCAGGCTTGGGTCCATTCTTTGACTTCTTCCCGGCAACTGGCGTACCGGGCGCGGCAACATCTTTGTCGTCCTTCTTGAAGTTCTTCTTACCCTTGCCCTTCTTGAACTTAGTGGTCTTATTGACCATCAACACTTGATGTTCTTTCTTGATTTCAACCTCGGCTGACTTCAGCATTGAAAATACTTCAGGAATGGTCTTCACCATCCCCTGCATATTGTAGTTCATCACAAAGCTCTTGTAGCTTGGTGGGAGCGACTGAAGGATTCTGTCAATGACCGCCTCATCCGGGAGGTTAATGTCCAGCTGGGACAGGCGGTTGTACAACCCAGACATTTTGAGTATGTGTTCACTGACAGAACTATTTTCCTCCATCTTACAACTATAGAACTTGTCGGAGACTTCATATCTCTCGACCCGGGCATGAGCTTGGAAAACTAGTTTCAGCTCCTCGAACATCTCATATGCTCCGTGTTGCTCAAAATGCTTTTGGAGCCCCGGTTCTAAGCTGTAAAGCATGCCGCACTGAACGAGGGAGTAATCATTAGCACGAGACTGCCAAGCATTCATAATGTCTTGGTTCTCTGGGACGGGAGCGTCACCTAGCGGTCCTTCTAGGACATATTGTTTCCTGGCAGCTATGAGGATGATCCTCAGGTTCCGGACCCAGTCCGTATAGTTGCTGCCATCATCTTTCAGCTTGGTTTTCTCTAGGAACGCGCTGAAGTTCATGTTGACATGAGCGTTGGCCATTTGATCTACAAGACATATTTTGCAAAAAGTTTTAGACTAAGTTCATGATAATTAAGTTCATCTAATCAAATTATTTTAATGAACTCCCACTCATATTAGACATACCTCTAGTCATCTAAGTGTTACACAATCCGAGTCGACTAGGCCGTGTCCGATCATCACGTGAGACGAACTAGTCATCGTCGGTGAACATCTCCATGTTGATCGTATCTTCCATACGACTCATGTTCGACCTTTCGGTCTCTTGTGTTCTGAGGCCATGTCTGTACATGCTAGGCTCGTCAAGTTAACCCTAAGTGTTCTGCATGTGTAAATCTGTCTTACACCCGTTGTATGTGAACGTAAGGATCTATACTTAATCGTAGGTTTGCTTTCGTGCAAGGCCCCCGCTGCTGGAACAGGCGGTTGTCATTTTCAAGTAAACGCCCCGCCCCCTTTCTTTGCCCGCCGGCCGCCTAGCTCGTTATTCTTTGAGATCTGGATAGAGTCTCGCCCACACCCGATCATCACGTGGTGCTTCGAAACGACGAACTTTAGCAACGGTGCACAGTTAGGGGGAATACTTTCTTGAAATTATTATAAGGGATCATCTTATTTACTACCATCGTTCTAAGTAAACAAGATGCATAAACATAATAAACATCACATGCAATTATATAACAGTGACATGATATGGCCAATATCATATAGCTCCTTCGATCTCCATCTTCGGGGCTCCATGATCATCTTCATCACCGGCATGACACCATGATCTCCATCATCATGATCTCCATCATCGTGTCTTCATGAAGTTGTCACGCCAACGACTACTTCTACTTCTATGGCTAATGCGTTTAGCAATAAAGTAAAGTAATTTACATGGCGTTCTTCAATGACACGCAGGTCATACAAAAATAAAGACAACTCCTATGGCTCCTGCCGGTTGTCATACTCATCGACATGCAAGTCGTGATTCCTATTACAAGAATATGATCTCATACATCACAATATATCATTCATCATTCATCACAACTTCTGGCCATATCACATCACATGACAATTGCTGCAAAAACAAGTTAGACGTCCTATAATTGTTGTTGCATCTTTTACGTGGCTGCAATTGGGTTCTAGCAAGAACGTTTTCTTACCTACGAATAACCACAACGTGATCTTGTCAACTTCTATTTACCCTTCATAAGGACCCTTTTCATCGAATCCGCTTCAACTAAAGTGGGAGAGACAGACACCCGCCAGCCACCTTATGCAACTAGTGCATGTCAGTCGGTGGAACCGGTCTCAAGTGTGCGTACGTGTAAGGTTGGTCCGGGCCGCTTCATCCCACAATACCGCTGAAGCAAGATAAGACTAGTAGCGGCAAGCAAGTTGACAAGATCTACGCCCACAACAAAATTGTGTTCTACTCGTGCAATAGAGAACTACGCATAGACCTAGCTCATGATGCCACTGTTGGGGAACGTTGCAGAAAATTAAAAATTTTCCTACGGTTTCACCAAGATCCATCTATGAGTTCATCTAAGAAACGAGTCAAGGGAGTGAGTTTGCATCTACATACCACTTGTAGATCACGTGCGGAAGCGTTCAAGGGAAGGGTGATGATGGAGTCGTACTCGACGTGATTCAGATCACCGATGACCAAGTGCCGAACGGACAGCACCTCCGCATTCAACACACGTACGGAACGGACAGCTCCTCCATCTTGATCCAGCAAGGAGGAAGGAGAGGTTGAGGAAGACAGATCCAACGGCAGCACGACGGCGTGGTGTTGGTGGAGAAGCAGCACTCCGGCAGGGCTTCGCCAAGCTCGTGACGGAGGAGGAGAGGTGTTGGGGAGGGGAGGGGCTGCGCCTTGGGTTGTGTGTTGCAGCCCTCCCCTCACCCCTCTATTTATAGGGGAAGGGGCAAGGGGGGCCGGCCCCTCTAGATGGGATCTAGAGGGGGCGGCTCCCAGGGAGGGGGGACTTGCCCCCCAAGCAAAGGGGGCGCCCCCTCTAGGGTTCCCCCTCCCCAACCCTAGGCGCATGGGCCCAAGGGAGGGGGCGCGCCCAGCCCTCCAGGGGCTGGTGCCCTGCCCCACGCGGCCCATGTGGCCCACCAAGAGGGGTGGCCCCTCCCGGTGGACCCCCGGAACCCTTCCGGTGGCCCCGGTACAATATCGATATGTCACCGAAACTTTCCGTTGTCCGCATGACAACTTCCCATATATAAATCTTTACCTCCGGACCCTTCCGGAACTCCTCGTGATGTCTAGGATCTCATCCGGGACTCCAAACAATATTCGGTAATCACATACAAGTCTTCCTAATAACCCTAGCGTCACCGAACCTTAAGTGTGTAGACCCTACGGGTTCGGGAGACACGCAGACATGACCGAGACGGCTCTCCGGTCAATAACCAACAGCGGGATCTGGATACCCATGTTAGCTCCCACATGCTCCTCGATGATGTCATCGGATGAACCACGATGTCAAGGATTCAAGCAACCCCGTATACTATTCCCTTTGTCAATTGGTACGTTACAAGCCCGAGACTCGATCGTCGGTATCCCAATACCTCGTTCAGTCTCGTTACCGGCAAGTCACTTTACTTGTACCGTAATGCATGATCCCGTGACCAAACACTTGGTCACTTTGAGCTCATTATGATGATGCATTACCGAGTGGGCCCAGAGATACCTCTCCGTCATACGGAGTAACAAATCCCAGTCTCGATCCGTGTCAACCCAACAGACACTTTCGGATATACCTGTAGTGCACCTTTATAGTCACCCAGTTACGTTGTGACGTTTGGTACACTCAAAGCACTCCTACGGTATCCGGGAGTTACACGATCTCATGGTCTAAGGAAGAGATACTTGACATTGGAAAAGCTCTAGCAAAACGAACTACACGATCTTGTGCTATGCTTAGGATTGGGTCTTGTCCATCACGTCATTCTTCTAATGACGTGATCCCGTTGTCAATGACATCTAATGTCCATAGTCAGGAAACCATGACTATGTGTTGACCAACGAGCTAGTCAACTAGAGGCTTACTAGGGACGTATTGTGGTCTATGTATTCACACGTGTATTACGATTTCCGGATAATACAATTATAGCATGAATAAAAGACAATTATCATGAACGAGGAAATATAATAATAATGCTTTTATTATTGCCTCTAGGTCATATTTCCAACATATACATTACAAGATGCTCGTTTCCAAACCACAGCATGCAGATCTCTGTTATATTCATGCATGCATGGGTTTCAAACATCAGGACCTCTTATTTAAATATTTGAATTCAACTTTACATTGATTATGACCTCGACTAGTCTTTTACACCCAGACGGTCATCTTCTCTTTATAATTGTACCACTAACTTCCTCTCGTGCATCCATGCACACACACTACCAGTCGGCATTATCCATCGCACACATGCAATCTTTTTCTTCAGGTCGGTCTACCATGAAGGCACACACCCACACACATCCCCCTCTCCATCATATCAGGCAATCTTTATCTGTCACGCGTGCATGCGCAACGATCGATGTTCCTCTATGTATGTGTGTATATAGCTAGGTCTTTCATAGTTTTCCACACAAACCGATCAATCGATATATCCAGTGAGGTCTCACCCTCTTTCTCACGTCCACATCGATCAATCTATACCTCTCTATATAGGATTAACATATATAGCTAATACACCCACACTAATTATATATCCAACGTCCCCCTCTCATCATCCATGCCTTCCGCTTCATCTCTCAGACGCGTGCACAATGGCGAAG
>NC_057813.1:257543287-257575225 GCF_018294505.1 Triticum aestivum | reverse complement strand
AGGCTAATGTGAATGTGATCATTAGACAATTGCTGCTAAAAATGGTTTAAGTTCATGAATTGACCCTCCTTGTAAAGGATTAGCAATGCTTGGCCCCCTAGCTCATTTATTTTTCATGGCTCCGCCACTACGCGCAACAGCGCACGTTCTCGCCCCCTCTCTCTAAATATCGATCTCGCACTTGTGCATTCCTGCATAGTCTCCTTCCACTCAGCCCCTCACACCATCTTCTAGCCCCCCACCGGATTTTGCCACATGTACAATCTAGCAGACTCCATGGTTGAACTTAAGCATAATGCACAAACCTCAAAACAATAGTGGTTCTCTTTTATTCTAGAATCTTTCGTATCATAACTGCCCAAACTTTTTTTCTAGTTGAATTGCCATTATTTGTTTTTACTTTATGCTTTACAACGCACAATTCCATGAATCATAAAATAGATTAAGGGCTTCTTTGATTCAAAGGATTCTCAAAGGAATTTTGGACGATTCTAATCATTAGGAATTTTTCCTATCTTGGTTGTTTGATTCGTAGGATTGTAAACCATAGGAATTTTTCCATATGATTCATTTGCACTAGATTTCATAGGAAACATCCCATCCACTCAAACCTCTTTGAAAGAATTCTACGTTTTTTCTATGCACAATCAAACACTCGTACAATCCTGTAGGATTCAAGACGACATTCCACTATAATCCCATGTTTTTCCTATTCCCGCGTTCTTAGCTTTTTTATAAAAACTAATTGATTTTGAATGAGATGAACTATAATAATTAAATGAAGGTCTACATCAGGCATATGACTCAGAGCTTACATGCTATAGTGTGGTATTTATTCATAATTTGGTTGCACAATCTGATGTGTGCAATGCACGCGTACCTTCACTACAAAAAAAAGACACATCCGTGACATTTTGGGCCGAATGAAATTTTTTTCTGTCATACATATGACACTTCTATGACGATAATTGTGACAAAACCCGGTATCATCATAGATGTGGTGGGCTCCTATTTCTATGACAAAAATCATGACAGAAAATGGGCTTTTCGTCCTGGGCAGGCCGGAGACGCAGCTGCATGACATTCTTTGGGCCGTCCATGACGGAAAAAACCGTGGTAGAAGTGAGGGGGAGGAAAATTTCGGGGAGTTGCCGGTTACGGTGGGAGGTCGGGGACCGAGCGATGCACGTTTCTCTCGTACACGTGCGAGGCGTTGACTCTAACTGAACCCGAGCGATTGCACTGCAGGCTACGCGTTACTGAACCCGAGCGATCGATCGATGGCTCTTAACTGAACCCGATGGAGCGATTCCTTCAATACTGCTACTAACTGAAGCCGATCGATGCTGCCTCTGGGATGAACAGTGAGCGTTGCGGGGGGTGGATGAACAGTGAGTTGTGGCATTGCCTCTGGATGAATAGGACCCCGTGGTGTGGAGGGCTGGATGAATAGTAGACGGTGGAGGGGTGGCCATGGAGGGGTGGTTGAACAGGACCTCGTGGTGTGGAGGGCTGGATGAACAGTAGACGGTGGAGGGGTGGTTGAAAAGTAGCCGGTGGAGTAGCGCGCGGTGGAGGCTGGATGAACAGGAGCCCGTGGAGGCTGGAGGAGGTTGATGTGGAGATGAACAGTATCCCGTGGAGTCCCGTTTTGCGGTATGCCACACCCCTCCCCCCCTGTTTCGACCGTAGCGCTCCAACACAAGTCCGTTTCGTCCATTTTGCGGTACGCCACACCCCTCCCGATCAACAAGACCCCCGTTTCGACCGTAGGAGGTCCGTTTCGTCCGTTTTGCGGTACGCCACACCCCTCCCGACCAACAGGACCCCTGTTTCGACCGTAGGAGGTCCGTTTCCTCCATTTTGCGGTATGCCACACCCCTCCCGATCAACAGGACCCCCATTTCGATCGTAGGAGGTCCGTTTTGTTTGTTTGGCTGTACGCCAAACCTCTCCCGATCAACATGACCCCCGTTTCGACCGTAGGAGGTCCATTTCGTCCGTTTTGTGGTACGCCACACCCCTCCCGATCAACAGGACCCCCGTTTCGACCGTAGGAGGTCTGTTTCCTCTGTTTTGCGGTACGCGACACCCCTCCTGATCAATGGGACCCTGTTCCGAACGTAGGAGGTCTGTTTCCCCCGTTGTGCGGTACGCCAGGCCTCGTTTCCATCGCCTGTTCTGTCCAAGACGGTTGGCTCCCACCCGTTCCGTTGCCTCCCGATGAACACGACGAATTCCGTTGCCTCCCCATGAACACGACGCATTCCGTTGCCTCCCCATGAACACGACGACGATGTTGTTTCTCCGTTCCGACCCAGCCATGTACGTATGCGCGCGTAGGCGTTCGAGACCCTGCACGTATGTATGTATGTGGTCGTATTTTCTTTCTTGCACCCTCGCCGTTGTACGTACGTGTACATGCTACGTGCGTGCCTCTACTATGACACGTGCGCGCCTCTACTACGACACGTGCGCGCCTCTACATCGACCAGTATGTACGTACACGTTCGCGACCAGAATGACAACGGTACATACGCTTCGACCAGGTGGGTCCCGACTGTCAGGCACTTCCTTGCCTGCGAAGATGTAGCTGGTGGGTCCCAGCAGTCAGGGGGGCGAATCATTTTGTTTTGTTTTTTTTGCCCGGACGCACTTCCTTGCATGCGAAGATGTAGCTGGTGGGTCCCAGCGGTCAGGGGGCGAATCGTTTTTTTGCCCGGACGCACTTCCTTGCGTGCGAAGATGTAGCTGGTGGGTCCCAGCAGTCAGTGGGAGAATCATTTTTTTTGCCCGGACGCACTTCCTTGCGTGCGAAGGTGCAGCTGGTGGGTCCTAGCAATCAGGGGGGAAATGTTTTTTTCGCGAAATACGGCGGACCGTCCGGTGGGTTCCTGCTGTCAGGTGGAGGAATAATTATTTTCCGCGTAATAAGGAGGCACTTCCTTGCGGCGGCCGTGGACCCAGCTGTCAGCCTCTCCACATACAGTCCACGTCCGATGGAAGTCGTTCCTTGACCACGTTCACCACGCCGCACCGAGAGCAATAGGGCGGTGGACGACGGCGAGGCCTAGGAAGGGGACGACGGGGAGCCGCGGAAGACGCGGCAATGGAAGCCCGTGCGGATAGGAGTACGAGGGTTCACTGGTTCGGCTATGGTAGGGGGCCTGGCCAGCGGTGGGAATAGTAGGGGGCGGTGAGGCCTTCGCGACAGCACATCCGGCCACGAGAAGCAGGAGCATGCGGCACGACCGGCGCTGCTTTGGGCGGCTGGAGCAAGAAGACCAGAGGTTGAAGAAGCACTACGGCCGTTGGATGGACATTGTACGGTCACTGGAGCTAGAATCATTTATATTGACTAAGTTGACAAAGCCCTCCATCCCCGTCAACTTAGTAGGCCCACAAGTCTGCCTCCCACCAAGGTGGGTCCCAGCTAGCAGGGGGTATTCATTTTTTGTGCGTTATAAGGAGGCACTTCTGGTGGGTCCGAGCTGACAGCAGGGGGAACGTTTTTTTCGCGAAATACGGTGGTCCGTCGGGTAGGTCCCAGCAGTCAGGGGCAAACATTTTTTCACGAAATACTAGTGGCCCGTCCGGTGGGTCCCTGCTGTCAGGTGGAGGAATAAATATTTTCCGCGTAATAAGGAGGCACTTCCTTGCGGCTGCCGTGGACCCAGCTGTCACCATCTTCACGTACAGTATTCTTTCGATGGAATTCGGTCGTTGACCACATTGACCACGCCGCGCTGAGAGCACCACGGTGGTGGACGATGGCGAGGCCTAGGAAGGGGACGACGCGAAGCCAGGGAAGACGCGGCAGTGGATGCCCACGCGGAGAGGAGTACGAGGGTTCACTGGTTCGGCTGCGCTCCCGTCGCCGCAGAATTACAGGGGGTGTGGGTGAGTGGAGTGGAGGGATGGCCTGGCCAGCTGTGGGAGTAGTATGGAGGCGGTGAGGCCTCCGCCCAGCACAGCCGGCCACGGGAGGCAGGAGCAGGCGGCACGACCGGCGCTGCTTTGGGCGGCTGGAGCAAGAAGACCAGAGGTTGAAGAAGCACTACGGCCGTTGGATGGACATCATACGGTCACTGGAGCTAGAATCGTTCATATTGACTAAGTTGACAAAGCCCTTCGTCCCCGTCAACTTAGTAGGCCCACAAGTCAGCTTCCCACCAAGGTGAGTCCCAGCTAGCAGGGGGAGTATTCATTTTTTTGTGCGTAATAAAGAGGCACTTCCGGTGGGCCCGAGCTGACAATGGGGGGAACGTTTTTTTCGCGAAATACGGTGGCCTATCCGGTGGGTACCAGCAGTCAGGGGGGAAACATTTTTTTCGTGAAATAAGGTGGCCCGTCCGGTGGGTCCCTGCTATCAGGTGGAGGAATAATTATTTTGCGCGTAATAAGGAGGCACTTCCTTGCGGCCGCGGTGGACCCAGCTGCCAGCCTCTCCACGTACAGTACTCTTCCGATGGAAGTCGGTCGTTGACCATGTTGAACACGCCGCGCCCAGAGCACCAGGGCGATGGACGACGGCGACGCCTAGGAAGGGGACGACGCGGAGCCGGGGAAGACGCAGCAGTGGAAGCCCGCGCGGAAAGGAGTACGAGGGTTCACTGGTTCGGCTGCGGTGTGAGGCTGCCATCGCCGCAGAATAACATGGGGTGTGGGTGAGTGGAGGGATGGCCTGGCCAGCGGTGGGAGTAGTATGGGGGCGGTGAGGCCTCCGCGGCAGCATAGTCGACCACGAGAGGTAGGAGCAGGCGGCACGACCGGCGCTGCTTTGGGCGGCTGGACCAAGAAGACCAGAGGTTGAAGAAGCACTACGGCCATTGGATGGACATCGTACGGTCACTGAAGCTAGAATCGTTTATATTGACTAAGTTGACAAAGCCCTTGGTACGCTCCAACTTAGTAGGCCCACAGGTCAACATCTGAAACGGTGCGCCCCAGATGTCAGGGGGAGGAACCATTTTTTGGGCGGCCGAAGCTAAGAATATCTGAGATTGAAGAAGAAGCACGACATCCGTTGGATAGACATCCAACGGCCACTGCTGCTAGAACTGTGTGTTAACTATAATAAGTTGACAAAGCCTTTCATACGCGTCAACTTATTTTTTTAGGGGACGCGTCACTTAGTAGGCCCACAAGTGTGTGGCAGAGAACTTATAGCCCATTTGCGTTTTGTAAGAATGTACATCCCATTTTTGAATTCTAATGGAATTTACAACAGCCCATTTACAGTTTGTTAAAAGTACAACCCATTTTCTAGCTAGGACAAGGATTAATAATTTCAACCAACCGTTGAAGACAGAATTCAATAAAATTTCCCACATTTTGATGGGATCCGAAATATTTTTATCCCGAAATTTCTAGTCTGATTAAATATAAATTTGTATTACATAAAAATCCAACGAAACATTGCGCGCGCAACAATGAAAATTTAAGATTTTCAAAATCCATAAATAATATTTTATAAACTAATTTCGTGTTTGGTGCATTTTTTATAGTCACTACCCAGTTTTTATAATTACATCCCATTTATTATTTTTAAAGCTCATTTTCCTGTTAAGCCTAATGCATCCCTCCTAGGAAAGATTTGCAGCCCAGCGGGGTAGAGAATAACAAGTTGACCTTGCCTGGGTATTCCTCAAGAAGACGTATAGCTGGGCTAGCCATTTTTATCTTGAAAAAAGTAGTATTTGGGCTGGATATCAGGCCTGGGCTAGACGGGCCACATCCCACCCAGTTAATACCCTGCTCTCCTCTGAACAACAACGAAATCACCGCCAAGAAAAACTCTGTAGTGCTCACGCTCAAAAACACAAATACGGCTCGAGCTGCTTGGTCCCAGCTGTCGGCCGCACCTTGTGCAATTCTCTCATTTATATTGACTACATAGGTTGACAATGGTGTGGGACCGTGATGTCAGGAAACCAGGAGAAAGGAAAAAAAATATAGTTGTACATAATAAGGAGGCACTTGCATACGTACGGCTATGACCCTAGTGGGTCCCTAGTGTCATCCAGTCAAAATAAAGTCATCTCCTGAATCCTCATGTTCGTTGACCATGTTAACAATGCTTGACGCCACGGCGAGCGCAACAACTCGAAGGACAACGGAGAGGGCCTCACGGGCCCTCCGGAGGTCTGATACAGCGCCCGCTGCTCATTCAGGAAGCCAGGATCATCAGACACCTATGAGAACCTTCGAGAAACTGAGACGGCATGAAACGGTAAGGCCGCGCTTGGGAGCTCTGGTTTATTTCAAACATGTATTAACATACAAGTGTAATTTACTCTTCATCAGAAGGCCCGAGGTCTGTAAGTAAAACCGGTTGGTTACGCGTGTAATTTGAGAGACCAGTGTATATTTTACGAGCATTGCTATATGGACGACATTACCAGACGATACATGCACGACATGCGTATCTGGCCATCCATGGGCAAGGCTGAAACAGCAGCTAACGACTGGATTAGCAATCGTCTGAGTGTCGTTCAACATTTTTATCGTGTGTGAAGTACTTCCGATATTTTACTAGTCGAAATTGACCAACCAAGCGCCTTCGCCCGAGACCATCTGCTTTAATTTACAAGCGTCAGTTTTACAAGCGGTTTTGGTTGGAAAACGACGATCCAATCACGGCCTAATATCATGAGTTGGTCGGAAGATCATATGGTTTCACGTCTAACCTACCCGACATGTCATATAGGCTATGAATGAAACATCAGACGATGAACTTCTTACGCACGGAAACAACAGAAGAGGATGATCTTCTTAACAAGCAAATCACTGGCATTAGATCGACATACAAAACAATACGAAGCATTATTTTCAGGAGGCATGGTGAACAGCTCGTGATGCCGCATGCCACAACATTCCAAGCTCAACTTTGCAATCAAACACAAGGCCTGGCATTACATAGACAATATTCAGAACAAACTCTTAACACAGGAATATCTCAGCAGAGTAACTATTTACTTCTAAACTGAACACAGGAATAGGAAAAAACACTCGACGCAGCTCACAGCAAGGGCGTCCCACTCAAAAATATCAAATGCATGTCTTCTGGCTAACATCAATGAGCAAATTTTGACAAGGTTTTCCAATTCCAATATATTAAACTAACGTCTTATTGCTAACATCAATGAGCAAATTTTGACAAGGTTTTCCAATTCCAATATATTAAACTAACGTATTCTTGCTAACATCAATGATTAAACTTTGACAAGCTTTTCCCATTAAAAATATGTAATGCATATGATCGTGTCCTGTCTTAGCTTCTTGTACTTGTTTGGGCACTTTTTGCCCAGGGCACTCCACGTGTTGTTAAATTGCCAATGGTCTCTGCAGACTAGTCATGTCACCGGTGTCTAATAATACTCTATAAAGCTTCTCGGTCATTCCTTCTGTAATGTACCGCATCCAGTGACTGCTTCTTTCTGCAAAGTGGAACGACCAACTGGACCCAATAATGCAGCAGTTTGCCTTGGACACATTGGCTCTTTTTGTGTAGTTCAACTAAAATCGAAGTCGGAATAAAACTGAGCTTTAATTTTGATATCCCTGTAAGCAACAATAGGTATAAGGGAAACAATTACTGAGAAATAACGATTGATGACTTGTCTTAATGGGAAACAAAGCAGGAGAGTAGCAATTCTCCATCAGTGTGATTCATTCATATTGACTAAGACATTATCTTAACAATGCCTTGGTTCAACATGTATAAAGAATGACAAAGCAGAAAAGTACCATTCCTAAAACAATGCAATTGATTCATTTTTAAAGAGACATTATCTTAACAATACCTTGGTTAAACCATGTAGAAAGAACTACAAAGCAGGATAGTACCATTCCTAACAAGTGTTGTAGTTTGGAACTAAGATTCAGTAGTTAATTAATTTTGAGAGTGGCATTGCTTAATTTAGCAGCGGCATTAGATTAACGAAAAGCATAAACAGTTCCAGGGGAGAGTGGGCGCAACAACAATATGTGCTTCCATCTACTTATAAAGGGGGTGATGCAGAGTTTGTTGTAACAAAGCAACAAGCATCATGTCTGGGTTGGTCCCATTTTTGTTCACTACTTAATGGAAAAAGACAGCAATACAATAGCTTCAATTCAACATTTATTTAAAACAGTACCAATACAAGTAGCACAACATCTCAAAGCACACTGCACAATCATGTGGATGAAGGCTTGTACTGACCTTTCATGAGAACACTAGGATAAAATATGAATCTGCTAACACGAATAGGAAATCCAATCTCCTTTTGTGCAGTTGCACTGAAATCAAGCAAAGTGTTTCGCGTAGCGAAGCACAATGTCGCAATAGCAACAAGTTGAATAGATATCATGTGGTTGAGACCAAGATTTGAAACAACTCGATAGGAACACTGGAAACAAATCACGATCTCCTTTTGTGCAGTTCCACCAAAATTAAGCAAAGTCACCGGTGTGACATTCAAGTTGAACTACACAAAACACTCTTAAAACATAAGTGTTTCGAGTAGCGAAGCAAAATGTCGCAATAGCAACAAGTTAAATCGATACCCCTATTTTAACAGAGGCAAAAAAGGAAACAATTACTTGCCGATAAAGGAGGATGAAACAAACGGTGACAGAAAGAAGCATCTAACTTATCTTGGATGGAAAACAAAGTAGGATAGTAGCATTTCTAAAACGGTTGCATTGATTCACATTAACAGAGACACTCTCTTGAAACAACATTCGTTAAAAATTGTAATTTACTTTTAACAGTGGCATTTCTTCAATTTTCCAGCGGCATTCTTAGATTAACAACAGCAAAATAGCTGTATGGGACATGCTAGCACCATGTGCGTCCACACGTATATGCAGAGTATATAGCCAAGCAGCATATCTGTGTTGGACCCATATTTGTTCTCTTTGAACTTTTTTCCTATGTGAGGGCAGCAAATCTAGTCCTGCACAAACTACCTGACCCCCGCCCCCAGTTTCTTTCCCTTTTCAACAAAGAGATCGGTTCCTTACAGATGTGTGTACTGGGTTACCCCCTTTTTCCCTTTTTGACCAACAAAGCGGCTGGATAGCCAGTCTATACTACTTTTCCTCCCTCCTTTCCTCATTGAACCACGTCCTAGATTCATGCTCCACCCCACCGTACCTTTCTTTCCTCTTTGAACCAAGACCTAGATTCGACTACACATCGAAAAAGATCCACATGCATCTAGAGCAACGACGGTTTCAAAGAAACTTATACCTTAGGGTCGTCGAGATGTGGCAAGGCGTGCGGCGGGAGGCCGGATCTTCCCACACTATGTACGGCAGCGAGGAAGAAGTGATCGGTGGCCCTCCCACACAGGCGCTGGGTGAAAGAGAACAGCGCATTCGGCAGTGGATTGTCTCCCTCGCCGAAGGCGATAGAGTTAACGCTGCACCTCCTCCCCTTCCCAGTGCAACGGGATACGGACGCCTCCTTCACCAGCTATGAGGGGGGAGAGAGAGACAAGAGGCCAACGCAGTCTTGTTTAGATCTGGTGAAGAGAGGGTGAGAGACTGTGAATATAGCAAACCCTAGCAAATGAACGCTGAGCCTCCAGCGTGTAACATATATGTATTGCGGCGAGCGTGTGGAGAGTGCAAACCCTAGAGAACAAGCGCTGAGGCTCCCGCTTATATATATATACTAATGTAGTACGGACTGAGCTCCGGTGCCTTCACTCCATCTGCTTTTGGCGGTATGACAGGTGAGCCAGCCACATTTTGGGCCCACATGTCATAAACCCAAAGGCAGGTGCACTAAGTCAATGAAGCTGCGTCCATATAGTACTCTCGTGTGTATACGACTAATATATAGTGGAGTGGTTTTCTTATTCTCTCCATAACAATCGTTTTAAATTGTGTAAGTACGAAACCAAACTCTTTATTTAATGTACAGTGAAGAAAACTAGTACTACTTCTGATGAACTAACGATCCACGCCCACGCGTCCTGGTCGCACTTCCTGTCCTTCATGTGTGGTACACTACCCTCCCTTAAGTGAACAACCACACATGCACCAAATTATCGTAAACGTGTGAGAGTGTGTACAAATAAAGAATTTTAATTTCAATTATCGGAAAGGTTTGAGAGTATTACAAAGTTTGACTTCAGTCAAATCTAATATGCGGAGTAAATAAAAATGGAGGGCTACTACGTCCATCCGGGTTTTTAGTCCACACCATTTTTTAAATCAAAGTTAATAGCTGGACAAATAAAATTACAGGGGAGCTGGAGACAAAGTTGTGAGAAGGTTTAGAAATCAATACAAAACTTATGCTCTTAGTACTAACGTCGATCCTTCTTCGAGGAAACATTTGGTTCATAGCCAATTGTGTGATAAAATTGCACCAACGTGAAAGACGACTGCGTCTCCAATGCAACCAAGGTGAACTGACGAAGGATATCATCTTTGTGCATAACAAGCAAAGAGCACTGATGGAAGACAACTTGTTTTTCATTGAAAATCGATCAGCTTCACCAGCCGACGCAACCATGAGGCGCAACCATGAGCATCGATAGGTCATCGTGGTGATGCATCATCCATTTGGTATCAAGTTTGGGTGAGGCACCTATGAAGTTTGACAAATCCTCACTATGGTCTATTTCTTCTCAGTAATCAAGCTCGAGGAAGGAAGAACCACGTGTTAGAGGACAGTGAGGCGGAACAACAATGGCCATCCAATTTTGTGCAGTTCCACTAAAATTGAGGAAGACATGCCCGGGTATGGAGACACGCATCGCTGTTTCCAAATATATAAAAAAGGGTTAATGAAAAGTACACCGACAAACAGAAGCATCATAATTATATCTTGATGGGAACTAAACCAGGATACCCAAGAGAAAAAGCATTTCTTCATTTAACCAGTGATAGTACTACCACCATATGGACAATGACCGCACAACCACCATGTACTTTTTGTCGAAACAACATGTATACCTCCACCAAGGCATAAATCAGGACAACTTTTCGAGTGGCATTTCCTCTATAATAGTACTAGTAGGTGATGTTGGACCAGCCGACAAACCCTAGCTACTATGCATGGGGAGCTGGGGAGTAGTCACATAGAAGAAAACCCGCACGCAGCGACCTGGGGAGCTGGACCAGTACAAGAAGTTATACCTCAGGTGGGCGAGATGTCGTTTAGGCGGGCGGGCGGGATCTTCCCACACGACGGCAGCGAACAAGGGCGCGGAGGATCTTCGTCCGCGCCAGCGCCGGCTCCGAGAGGATGGTGCGCATTGGCTCCCTCCGTCGCCGACGGCGACAACATCAATGCTGCACCTCCTCACCTCCTGCAGCGGACGGGATTCGGCCGGATTTGTGACCACCGGTGAGGAGAGAGATACACTGGACACTGTCATATTGTTTTGATATGGAGAGGGTGAGAGAGCGAGATGCGAGAAACTCTATCAAACAAGAGGCTATAATGGAGTAAAAAAATCTCTCCATAGCAGTGGTTTTAAATAGAATACGCGCGTTCCTGAAAAAAAGAAACGAAAACTGACGGACAATTTTTTAAGGGTCTGTCTAGGACACATCTAGATGTGACATAGTTATGTCACATCTAAGTTGATGTCCACTCTGTTTGTGGTCTATTTTTTTGTCCTAGTTTTTTTTTCTTGTTGCTACATTATATACTTGTGGGATCTTAGATGTGATATCCTTAAATAACATCTAGATGTGAATTAGACAAAATGATTTTCTAACGTACCAAGAAAGAAAACTCGATCAAAAACACGCCCCCGCTTCTAGGTCGCGAGAGTTGTCGCGCACCCACACACATAGACATAGACATGCATATCTATGTTTACATAAAATTCCATTTCCATCTCCATCTCCAATCACATTTGTCCAACTGGCACCTTATTTACGTTGTTAATTATATACGCAGCAATATTAACATACATCATCTCTTGTTTGCGCACGTCCGGACCGCTGCCACGGCCGGTCCTGACCAACCTGAACCCTCTTCATCACCCGCGCGTGCTTCCTGTCCGAAACGGTCAGTGCCGCATTCATGCCCGGACAGAGCGGACGCGACCTCTCACTGGTGCCGGCATTGAAGTGGCGCGCCGGCCGAGAGAGCGTCACTCGTGCCGCTTCCGGGTGCATGCGGCTGCTCCGCGTTCAAAGGTCGCAATAGCCGGCTACAACATGCATGTAAAAAGTTCTTGGGAGTCCGTGCTACAGCTAGCTGTCCTCCCCCAACTCGTCAATCTCTTCCAGTAGTGCTAGTAGTACTCCATGGCGCGATCCATCGACAAGCAGGCGGGAAAGTTATCGTATACTCGGTTTGCGGTGAGTGGCATGCTGAACGACCGTGTGGGGTCGAGCCATGGAGGAGGGTGAGACACGAACACGACAGACATGATTTAAACGTTGGTTTTGCTCGATGGCGCGATCCAACGAAATGAAACGTTGGTTTCTCTCCGTTTCCATTTTTTCTCCGGAAAAACGAAAACTTTCCACTCCATTTTCATTCCTATTCCAAGGTTGCCCCGTTACAACATTCCATCAAATACAAAGGAAAACTAACACGCATGCTGATGCATCTCAATGATTCATAGATCATAGCCAATATTTACTTCACAACTAAAGAAAAAAAGTTGTGAGAGCGTGTACGAAAGAAAAACTACTGATGGGGTCACTACGACTTAAACCCTAAACCCTAAACATGATTTAATTCCCTGGAAAGGTAGAACCTGTCGAAGGAAAGACGGCTGGCACCCTCGGATCATACAATGCTTTTGTGCAGTTCCATTAAAATCGACCTAAGCATCCCTGATGGAAAAGATATTGAAGAAGTGTGATTAGAATAATAGTACTGGCACTAGTTCATGAGACATAAACTCATAACAAGTAGAAGCCAGTAGAAGTAGAGAATAATCGACATGGAGATGGAGCTACGACATCGCCGGTGAACTTACTGACTCCAGTCGCCAACCTGAAGTTGGGAGGAATCACCGCGGCCCTGATGGCTCTGCTAAAACACTCTGGTCCTGAGACGTGAACTCTGCTGCTGGTGGGCACATCTCTGTCATGGCCTTCTCGGTGAGCTCTGTTTCGATCGACCAAACCTTGAACGATAATGGATCTCGCATCAAAGCCTGGTTCCCTGGGGTGGACTGGAACCCTTCGCCCAACACTGTGCTGGCGTCTGTCATCTTGTTGTTGAGGGGCATACGACCCACCCCTTGGGGGAGGAGTAGGCACTCGACGCCGATCATCACGATCGAATCGGTGATCATACTGATCACGCCGACCTCCACGTCCCTCATGCCTCGAAGGCGATCTCGGGCTATGGGCCGACTGGACTGTATTCGCGGCGACGGATTTGTTGTGAATCCTGTTCCGCGACTGCGATACAACAGAATTTTGATCTCCTGCTGCCCGGAGCAAATCTCTGATCTGCATCAAGCCTCTATCGGCTTCCGACTGAGAGGGCTGAATCGATTATGCTATACGGGCTGCAGCTGCTAGATTCTGAATCAGAGTTCGATGTACCTAAGTTGGTGGGGGAAAGAGTTGACGTCGACTGGAGTCCGGAACCCGTTGACGTGCATGCTCGTCGAGTGCTCGTTGGAGGTTCTCCAGTGGAGTGCGCTCAGCCAGGTTGGCCAAACGCGCGTCCTCTAAGGCGCGAGCCTCGGGGGTTTCTCCAACGATGGGAGTATGCAGCGCATCCATGTTCCGGCAGCAAAGATCTTCCCTTTGCAGCGAAGTGAGTGGCTCGTGTTGATACTCTTCATGGACCTGCGCGGGGTCGCCTCCACCGTCGCCTCCATCGGCGTGGGGGAAGCTGGGAGGACTGCGCGGACCATTGACCATCAGGACCTCCGCCGCTGGATCACTGCTATCGCACTCGGATGCAGTCTCTACGGAGCCAGTCGACAGATCGAACAGGCCATAGAGAGATTCATCGGGCTCGATCGCTGTGACTTGGGAGGTGGCCGACTGGTGAGCCACCGCATGCCTCACCCACCGCTGAAGCCTCGACCGACCGGAGTGCTTGCACTGGCGGGAGACAAGAAGGGAGGATGACACACGGGTCGACCGATACGGAGCCGACGGTTGCCGCAGGAGGACGCCGCGGACACACGTGCGAAAGTGAGTCGCCCCACGGACGGGGAGTGCGTCGATGTCGAGTGGAGCCTCCTGAAGCCAAGCGGAGTCGTCGGCGATGAATGTGAGAGCGCCGAGACGGATCTCGTGGCCCTCAACCAAAACTCCGCCAGAAACCATGATGAAGGTGATTGGAACAATCGCAACTTCTCCAATAAGTCGCTAAGACACCTGCCCCACGGTGGGCGCCAACTGTCATGGTTCTAAGTATAACACTAAAATAGGGGGTAGGAATGGAGAGGCAAGATCCTAGCTATGGAGTATTTGTGTACACAAGATGCTTACGAGTTCAGGCCCTTCTCAGAGGAAGTAACAGCCCTACGTCTCGGAGCCCGGAGGCGATCGACTGGATTATATGCGTATGAATTACAAGGGTGCGAACCCTTTACACTGAGGAGGAGGGTGGCTTATATAGAGTTCGCCAGACCCCTCCGGCCCTCAGTTATGTAGGGTTTAAAGTACATTAAGGTTTGGCGTTACTGGTAACGCCATACATAAAGTGCTATCATGACCATAAAGACTACTTAATGACAGACCGTTTGTGTGCAGAGTGACTCTAAATCTCCTATCGGTCGAGTGAGTGGCTTCATGGTCGAGTGTCTTCGAGTACGTCGAGTGAAATCCTTCTAGGTCGACTGAAAAGTAGTTTCTTCTAGGGATGTCCTTGGGGAGGGTACCTTGAATAGGTCCATGACCCTACCCTAGGTACATGGCTTCATCACCACCTTTGGGGACGAAACGATATCCGTTGCCTCTTACTGCTTTCAAAATCTTTCGAGTGTCAACATAGAACAATAGAAGTGTTGTGTTTAATTTTGGAATTTTTTGGGCTTCATTTGTACATTTTTATACATTAACTGGGTTTTTAGACATTTCATGTGCATAATTCAAATTTGAACTACATGCACAAGCTCCAGTGCATATAAATTGGTTGAAAAATTAAATATGTGTCCTTCAGGGCATTCTTAGGTCCCATGCAAGAAATGGGAATGAATTTCAAACACCAGAGCATTGTTGATTGTCAGCAAAATGTTGAGATACTTTGTTTTTAAATTCTAGAAAATCCAAAACTCGTCTGAAATTCATGAAACTTGGTATGCTATAATGGAATGGCACCCGACATGCTATGGTATTTTTCGAGTGCATTTTGAGAGAAGGCGCACTCGAATAACAACCAACAAAGACATTTTGAAACAAATAGCTGCCACTGTAACATCTCAAACGTTTTGTATAATTTAAATTATGTGCGTTCTATTAACCATTCACATGACGCCACATGTCTTGGTTTTAATGGTTGTAGGAGGTGCCATGCAGACAGCTACTTGACCTTGACTGAACAGGAGGCGTGCGAGCGTCGTCTGGTGCGCAGGCTAACCGAGAGGCGTGCAAGCTTTCCTCGAATACGCAGGCTCATCGGGAAGCGTGCAAGCTGTACGCTGTGCAGGCTCACTGGGAAGCGAGCCCTTTGACTTCCATGGCCGCCCGCCTTGCTCGCATCCTCCCCATTAATGGCGCCCAAACCGCAATTTAATTCGGTTTTTAAATATAAAACACTCATCACAAACGTTTTAGTTAGAACACCCGTATGCAAACCGACAGCTTCCACAGGAAGCCAAGGGAAAATGTGCCGCGCAGGATTTGTGCAGCTCTTGATCGCAAACGTTTTAGATAGAACACCTGTATGCAAAGTGAGAGCAACGCAGGATTTGTGCATCCCTTCAACGCAAACGGTTGTTTTGGGTGACCCGTGTGCAACCACGTACAAACAATTTGGTAAGATTTGCATTTGTCATATTGGGTATGTTGCCATTTGTCAAACTGGAAAGATTTACATTTGTTGATCTAGTAACGTTGCCATTAGTCGATCCTTGTAACACTGCGATTTGTGAAAATATGCAGCTAAAAATCACTAGCACTATCTAATTTTTGCAATTAAATTCAGTAATTAAGGATAGATTTCATTAATAGATTAAGCAGTCGTTCTTAATTTAAACAAACTGTTCAACTCGACAGCTGAATCGACCAAACTTTTCCCCAATTGTTGCCAACCACGTACTGAAATAGCTAGTTCAACTATATATACTAGCTAATTTTAAGAACGTTGTACAGTTCGACCATACATCTATAGTCAGATGAACTGAACAAAATAGCAACTAAATACTACTACTACCACTGAGGGGCTTTGTGCTACTTCCGGCAGCCTCTCCTCTGCCGAGCACGTTCAGTAAGAGGCAGAGGAGGAGGAGGAGCCTACCGACGAGCTGGAGAAATGCAATACGGTGCCTGCTGCTGCTGCACATTTAGTGACGCTCGCCAGCTCGAACGCCCACTGCCACTCCAGACGATCCCTCTCGAAGCGGCCGGACTGCTCGTAGATCTCCTGATTCCTCGCCTCTGCGTCAGCGTGTGCTACGGCCATAGCTGCGGTAAGGCTCTTTGCATGCTTGACAAGGCGCTCCTCCTCCTCCCGCAGGAACTCGATGTAGCACGCAAGGTCGCTGACGCACGTGCGACCCTCCACCTCTGCCTCCCACCTTCGGGTGCAGTGGCGGAGCGGGTGATAATTAGGCGGTCGATGGTGGGCTGGCGGCCACGGCGACCAACGATGGGGTGGCGGCCACGACCACCACCTCCTGCCTTCGGGCCGCGGTGGCGGAGCGGGTGATGTCCATGGTGGCTGGCAGTGGGATGACGGCCACGATGGCCCCCTCCCGCCTTCGGGCCGCGGCGGTGGAGCGGGAGATGGCCCTGGCTTTCGATGGTGGTGTGGCAGCAACGGCGGACAGCAATAGCTACTGACGGGCAGCGGCAGTGGAGTGTGTGGTGGGTGTACCGCGCACACCCAATAGGGACGCCACACTCACCTACACTACGCTAGGCACTGCGCCGCCTCCGCAGTATAGCCTCCCAGCTGGAGCTATCCTCTGATGACGATGGAGTGGCTGAGCGATGACAACGGACCGGTGCTATTGGCGACTATGGGAGAAGCAGACGAGATAAGCTACAGGGAGGGAGGGGAAAATGCGACGCAGGACTCGCCGGCCATGAGGGTTTTTATAGCAGGCCGGTAAGCATTGGGATTTTGGGGGATTTCACTGAGTTGGGCGGGAAGCTTGCGCGGGAACCCGCGAGGTTGCGCAGGAATGGGCTCACCGATGATTCATTGGCGCCACCGTTTGGCCAAAAGAACGCCCCCACGCGCTGCGCAAGCTTACGCTGTAAGCCGTCTGCGGCAGCAGGGTGACAAGACGTGCGAGAGGAGGACGAAAGGACACGTACACATACGGTTATTAAAAAAACATTTACAATTTAATTACCTACTATATCCTCGTCCTGGTTTATAAGTAGGATTTAACTATTAAAATACGAATGCATGTCGCCAAAGATTATATCATTGGAGTCGTATTTGAACATAGTTTCCAGCTATGCAATTCTTGTAACATGCATTAACACGTTTTTGGTTAAATTTAAGGTTATATACCAGCAAGCGTTTGCCCGCAACACACACGGCTTATTCCATGAGAAATAGCTCGGATGGCTCAACTGTATGCCACGTATCGCACACGCAACTCTAATCTGATTCGTGCTTGATGTCTCCGACATCGCTCGCACAGTTCGTCTTATTTGCCATCTATCACTGTGTCGGCCTCTACTCGCGTCCCTCGGCAAGCTCTGCTCCCTGTTAGGCGCCGGAGCACGTTGTGCTTGCCGCTAGGCGCCGCGGCGCGCTCTGCTAGTGATGTCTACTACACAACCTTCTTCTTGTAGACGTTGTTGGGCCTCCAAGTGCAGAGGTTTGTAGGACAGTAGCAAATTTCCCTCAAGTGGATGACCTAAGGTTTATCAATCCATGGGAGGCATAGGATGAAGATGGTCTCTCTCAAATAACCCTGCAACCAAATAACAAAGAGTCTCTTGTGTCCCCAACACACCCAATACAATGGCAAATTGTATAGCTTCACTCGTTCGGCGAAGAGATGGTGATACAAGTGCAATATGGATGGTAGATATAGGTTTTTGTAATCTAAAAATATAAAAAAAGGAAGGTAACTAATGATAAAAGTGAGCACAAACGGTATTGCAATGCTTCGAAACAAGGCCTAGGGTTCATACTTTCACTAGTGCAAGTTCTCTCAACAATAATAACATAACTGGATCATATAACTATCCCTCAACATGCAACAAAGAGTCACTCCAAAGTCACTAATGGCGGAGAACAAACAAAGAGATTATTGTAGGGTACGAAACCACCTCAAAGTTATTCTTTCTGATCGATCTATTCAAGAGTCCATAGTAAAATAACACGAAGCTATTCTTTTCATTCGATCTATCCTAGAGTTTGTTCTAGAATAATACCTAAAGACACAAATCAACCAAAACCCTAATGTCACTAGATACTCCAATGTCACCTCAAGTATCCGTGGGTATGATTATATGATATGCATCACACAATCTCAGATTCATCTATTCAACCAACACATAGAAGTTCAAAGAGTGCCCCAAAGTTTCTACCAGAGAGTCAAGACGAAAATGTGTGCCAACCCCTATGCATAAGTTCACAAGGTCACTGAACCTGCAAGTTGATCACCAAAACATACATCAAGTAGATCACGTGATATCCCATTGTCACCATAGATAAGCACATGCAAGACATACATCAAGTGTTCTCAAATCCTTAAAGACTCAATCTGATAAGATAACTTCAAACGAAAAACTCAATCCATTACAAGAGAGTAGAGGGGGAGAAACATCATAAGATCCAACTATAATAGCAAAGCTCGCGATACATCCAGATCATACCACCTCAATAACACGAGAGAGAGAGAGAGAGATCAAACACATAGCTACCGGTACATACCCTCAGCCCCGAGGGTGAACTACTCCCTCCTCGTCATGGAGAGTGCTGGGATGATGAAGATGGCCAACGGTGAGGGATTCCCCCTCCGGAAGGGTGCCGGAACAGGGCCCCGATTGGTTTTTGGTGGCTACAGAAGCTTGCGGCGGCGGAACTCCTGATCTAGGTTATTTTTTGGAGGTTTCTGTATTTATAGGAATATTTGGTGTAGGTCTCACGTTAGGGTGGTCTCCGAACCGTCCACGAGATAGGGGGCGCCCCCAGGGGACTAGGCGCGCCCCCACCCTCGTGGGCAGCCCGGGACTCTTCTGGCCCAACTCTTGTACTCTTGGGGCTTCTTTTGGTCCATCAAAAGTCATCAAAAATTGGCACGTCAATTGGACTCCGTTTGGTATTCCTTTTCTGTAAAACTCAAAAACAATGAAAAAACAGAAACTGGCACTGGGCTCTAGGTTAATAGGTTAGTCCCAAAAATCATATAAAATAGCATATAAAACATCCTAGATGGATAATATAATAGCATGGAACAATCAAAAATTATAGATACGTTGGAGACGTATCAAGCATCCCCAGCTTAATTCTCGCTCGTCCTCAAGTAGGTAAATGATAAAAACAGATTTTTTGATGTGGAATGCTACCTAACATAATTCTCAATGTAATTTTCTTTATTGTGGTATGAATGTTCAGATCCGAAAGATTCAAGAATTTTTTTTAGTATTGACATAAAAATAATAATACTTCAAGCATACTAACAAAGTAATTATGTCTTCTCAAAATAACATGACCAAAGAAATTTATCCCTACAAAATCATATAGTCTGGCTATGCTCTATCTTCATCACACAAAATATTTAAATCATGCACAACCCCGGTTTTAGCCAAGCAATTGGTTCATACTTTAGTATTCTCAAACCTTTTCAACTTTCACGCAATACATGAGCGTGAGCCATGGAGATAACACTATAGGTGGAATAGAATATGGTGGTTGCGGAGAAGACAAAAAAGGAGAAGATAGTCTCACATCAACTAGGCGTATCAACGGGCTATGGAGATGCCCATTAATAGATATCAATGTGAGTGAGTAGGGATTGCCATGCAACGGATGCACTAGAGCTATAAGTGTATGAAAGCTCATCACAAGAAACTAAGTGGGTATGCATCCAACTTGCTTGCTCACGAAGACCTAGGGAAATTTGAGGAAGCCCATCATTGGAATATACAAGCCAAGTTCTATAATGAAAAATTCCCACTAGCATATGAAGGTGACAACATAGGAGACTCTCTATCATGAAGATCATGGTGCTACTTCGAAGCACAAGTGTGGTAAAAGGATAGTAACATTGTCCCTTCTCTCTTTTTCTCTCATTTTTTTGGTGGGCTTCTTTGGCCTCTTTTTTTTATTTGGGCTTCTTTGGCCTCTTTTATTTTTCATAAAGTCTGGAGACTCATCCCAACTTGTGAGGGAATCATTTCTTCCATCATCCTTTCCTCACATGGGACAATGCTCTAATAATGAAGATCATCACACTTTTATCTACTTACAACTCAAGAATCTTAGAACAAAATATGACTCTATGTGGATGCCTCCGGCAGTGTACCGGGATAATGAATCAAGAGTGACATGTATGAAAGAATTATGAATGGTGGCTTTGCCACAAATACGATGTCAACCGCGTGATCATGCAAAGCAATATGACAATGGTGGAACGTGTCATAATAAACGAGACGGTGGAAAGTTGCATGGCAATATATCTCGGAATGGCTATGGAAATGCCATAATAGGTAGGTATGGTGGCTGTTTTGAGGAAGTTATATGGTGGGTGTATGATACCGGCGAAAGTTGCGCGGCACAAGAGAGGCTAGCAATGGTGGAAAGGTGAGAGTGCGTATAATACATGGACTCAACATTAGTCATGAAGAACTCACATACTTATTGCAAAAATCTACAAGTTATCAAAACAAAGTACTACACACATGCTCCTAGGGGAAGGGTTGGTAGGAGTTAACCATCATGCGATCCTGACCTCCACACATAAGGAAGGCAATCAATAAAAAAATCATGCTCCAACTTCATCACATAATGGTTCACCATACGTGCATGCTACGGGAATCACAAACTTTAACACAAGTATTTCTCAAATTCACAATTACTCCACTAGCATGACTCCAATATCACCATCCTCATATATCAAAACAATCATAAGGAATCAAACTTCTCATAGTATTCAATGCACTTTATATGAAAGTTTTTATTATATCCTTCTTGGATGCCTATCATATCAGGACTAATTTTATAATCAAAGCAAATTACCATGCTGTTTAAGACTCTCAAAATAATATAAGTGAAGCATGAGAGTTCACTATTTTCTTCAAAATAAAACCACCGTCGTGCTCTAAAAAGTTATAAGTGAAGCACTAGAGCAAATGACAAACTACTCCAAAAGATATAAGTGAAGATCAATGAGTAGTCGAATAATTATGCAACTATGTGAAGACTCTCTAACATTTAAGAATTTCAGATCTTGGGATATTATTCAAACAGCAATTAAAACAAAATAAAACAAAATGACATTTCAAGGATAGCACACATTATGTGAAGAAGCAAAAAGTTAGGTTCAACCGATACTAACCGATAATTGTTGAAGAAGAAAGGTGGGATGCCTACCGGGGCATCCCCAAACTTTAGATGCTTGAGACTTCTTGAAATATTAATTAGTAATGCCTTGGGCATCCCCAAGCTTGAGCTTTTGTGTCTCCTTAATTCCTTTTATATCACGGCTTCCCTACATCTTAAAAACTTCATCCACACAAAACTAAACAAGAACTCGTGAAATAAGTTAGTATAAGTCAACGCAATAACATTATCATTCTCTACTGTAACAAATAACTAAAATTATTATTAAACATTGCATACTAAATGCCTCTGCATATTTAATACTCCTATCCTCAAATAGAATCATTAAACAAGCAAACATATGCAAACAATGCAAACATAACAGCAATCTGCCAAAACAGTAAAGTCTGTACAGAATGCAAGATTCATCATACTTCCCTAACTCCAAGAATTATGAGAAAAATACTAAACTGTAGAAAATTTATCATAGCTTATTTTGCAAAAAGTTTTAACAATTTATTATATCCTGACTTTTCTAGGGAATTTTTGCAACATCGATAAACTTTCTGTTTTCAAACAGCAACAAGTATACTTGCAAAATAAGCATAGTAAAGGCTATCGTTGACATTTTTATTGAAAATATAGATGCAAAACATTATTATAAATAACAGCAAGCAAATACTAACAAAAGAAAATGACGCTCCAAGCAAAACACATATCATGTGGTGACTAAAAATATAGCTCCAAGTAAAGTTACCGATGAATGAAGACGAAAGAGGGGATGCCATCCGGGGCATCCCCAAGATTAGGCTCTTGGTTGTCCTTGAATATTACCTTGGTGTGCCTTGGGAATCCCCAATCTTAGGCTCTTGCCACTCCTTATATCATAGTCCATCGAATCTTTACCCAAAACTTGAAAACTTCACAACACAAAACTCAACAGAAAATCTTATGAGCTCCGTTAGTATAAGAAAATAAAACCACCACTTAGGTACTGTTGTGAACTCATTCTAAATTCATATTGGTGTAATATCTACTGTATTCCAACTTCTCAATGGTTCATTCCCTCCGATACTACTCATAGATTCATCAAAATAAGCAAACAACACATAGAAAACAGAATCTGTCAAAAACAGAACAGTCTGTAGTAATCTGTAACTCTCGAAAACTTCTGTAACTCCAAAAATCCTACCAAATTAGGAAATACTGAGTAATTTCTGTACCAATCCATAGCAAAAATAATCAGATCAAAAGAACGTTTCTGTGAATTATCAAAACTAATTTACTGGGTGCAAAAGTTTCTGATTTTCAGCAGGATCAACACAACTATCACCGTAAACTATCCTAAAGGTCTTACCTGGCACTTTATTTAAACAAAAGCTATAAAACATGATTACTACAGTAGCTTAATCATGTGGACAGACAAAAACAGTAGGGGTAAATATTGGTTATCTCCCAACAAGCACTTTTCTTTAATGCCTTTTTAGCTAGGCATGATGATGACAATGATGCTCACATAAAAGATAAGAATTGAAACATAACGGGAGCATCATGAAGCATATGACTAGCACATTTAATCCTAACCCACTTCCTATGCATAGGGATTTTTGTGAGCAAACAACTTATGGGAACAAGAATCAACTAGCATAGGAAGGTAAAGCAAGCATAGCTTCAAGATTTTCAACACATAGAGAGGAAACTTGATATTATTGTAATATGTAGAAGCATATGATCCTCTCTCATAATAATTTTCAGTAGCATTATGAATGAATTCAAAAATATAACTATCACATAAAGCATTCTTTTCATGATCTACAAGCATAGAAATTTTATTACTCTCCACATAAGCAAAATTCTTCTCATGAATAGTAGTGGGAGCAAACTCAACAAAATAACTATCATGTGAGGCATAATACAATTGAAAATTAAAATCAAGATGACGATTTTCACGATTATCATTATTTTTATAGCATACATGTCATCACAATAATCATCATAGATAGCAACTTTGTTCTCATAATCAACTGGAACCTCTTCCGAAATAGTGGATTCATCACTAAATAAAGTCATGACCTCTCCAAATCCACTTTCATCAATATAATCATCATAAATAGGAGGCATGCTTTCATCATAATAAATTTGCTCATCAAGACTTGGGGGACTAAAAATATCATATTCATCAAACATAGAATCCCCAATCTTGTGGCTTTGCATATCATTAGCATCATGGGTATTCAAAGAATTCATGCTAACAACATTGCAATCATGCTCATCATTCACATATTTTATGCCAAGCATTCTATGTAATTCTTCTTCTAGTACTTGAGCACAATTTTTGGAATCCTTATTTTCACAGAAGACATTAAAAAGATGAAGCATATGAGGCACCCTCAATTCCATTTTTTTGTAGTTTTATTTTATAGATTAAACTAGTGATAAAACAAGAAACTAAAAGATTCGATTACAAGATCTAAAGATATACCTTCAAGCACTAACCTCCCCGGCAATGGCGCCAGAAAAGAGCTTGATGTCTACTACACAACCTTCTTCTTGTAGACGTTGTTGGGCCTCCAAGTGCAGAGGTTTGTAGGACAGTAGCAAATTTCCCTCAAGTGGATGACATAAGGTTTATCAATCCGTGGGAGGCGTAGGATGAAGATGGTCTCTCTCAAACAACCCTGCAACCAAATAACAAAGAGTCTCTTGTGTCCCCAACACACCCAATACAATGGCAAATTGTATAGGTGCACTAGTTCGGCGAAGAGATGGTGATACAAGTGCAATATGGATGGTAGATATAAGTTTTTGTAATCTGAAAATATAAAAACAGCAAGGTAACTAATGATAAAAGTGAGCACAAACAGTATTGCAATGCTTCGAAACAAGGCCTAGGGTTCATACTTTCACTAGTGCAAGTTCTCTCAACAATAATAACATAACCGGATCATATAACTATCCCTCAACATGCAACACGGAGTCACTCCAAAGTCACTAATAGCAGAGAACAAATGAAGAGATTATTGTAGGGGAACGAAACCACCTCAAAGTTATTCTTTATGATCGATCTATTCAAGAGTCCATAGTAAAATAACACGAAGCTATTCTTTCCGTTCGATCTATCCTAGAGTTTGTACTAGAATAACACCTTAAGACACAAATCAACCAAAACCCTAATGTCACCTAGATACTCCAATGTCACCTCAAGTATTCGTGGGTATGATTATATGATATGCATCACACAATCTCAGATTCATCTATTCAACCAACACACAGAACTTCAAAGAGTGCCCCAAAGTTTCTATCGGAGATTCAAGACGAAAACGTGTGCCAACCCCTATGCATAAGTTCACAAGGTCACTGAACCCGCAAGTTGATCACCAAAACATACATCAAGTAGATCACGTGATATCCCATTGTCACCACAGATAAGCACATGCAAGACATACATCAAGTGTTCTCAAATCCTTAAAGACTCAATCCGATAAGATAACTTCAAAGGGAAAACTCAATCCATCAAGAGAGTAGAGGGGGAGAAACATCATAAGATCCAACTATAATAGCAAGGCTCGCAATACATCAAGATCGTACCACCTCAAGAACACGAGAGAGAGAGAGAGAGAGATCAAACACATAGCTACTGGTACATACCCTTAGCCCCGAGGGTGAACTACTCCCTTCTTGTCATGGAGAGAGCCGGGATGATGAAGATGGCCACCGGTGAGGGATTCCCCCTCCAGCAGGGTGCCGGAACAGGGCCCCGATTGGTTTTTGGTGGCTACAAAGGCTTGCGGCGGCGGAACTCCCGATCTAGGTTATTTTCTGGAGGTTTCTGTATTTATAGGAATTTTTGGTGTAGGTCTCATGTCAGGGGGGTCACCGAGCCATCCACAAGATAGGGGGGCTCCCCCAGGGGGGTAGGCGCGCCCCCGCCCTCGTGGGTAACCCGGGACTCTTCTGGCCCAACTCTTGTACTCCGGGGGCTTCTTTTGGTCCATAAAAAATCGTCAAAAATTGGCACGTCAATTGGATTCCGTTTGGTATTTCTTTTCTGTAAAACTCAAAACAAGGAAAAAACCAGAAACTGGCACTGAGCTCTAGGTTAATAGGTTAGTCCCAAAAATCATATAAAATAGCATATAAATGCATATAAAACATCCTAGATGGATAATATAATAGCATGGAACAATCAAAAATTATAGATATGTTGGAGACGTATCAGCTAGCGTCCGTTGGCGCGCTCTGCTCGCGTCCGTCGGCGAGCTCGGCTTGTGGACAACTTTTCCTTGCGCATTCAACTGGTAAATGCATATATATATATATATATATATATATATATATATATATATATATATATATATATATATATGGTTGCTCGCCGTTGAGGCGACCGCGGAGCGCTCTGCTCGCGTCCCTCCTTGCGTGCTCTGCCAGTGGTTGGGCGTGCGCACGATCACGTCGGGGCCCCCATATGCATGCGGTTGTGCCGCGTGCATTGCCATGCGATGCAGTTACGCGCTGCAAATTAGAACTGCCATGAGGGCCAGCCGATATTCCTGGCCGTCCGACTTCCCCTTTAATTCTCGCAGCCATTATAACCTTAGTATCTTCAACCTTTCGATCGCGCCCCACAACACAACAAGCACACCCACGATGACACATAGAGGGGGATGTCTAGCGACGCTCCAATGGAGTTCGGCGAGCATAGAGTGGAGACCCACGCGAGGGAGACGAAACTCTCGGTAGTGTACACCATTGACCCGGCCGTGGTGGACGACTACATCAACAGTGTTGAGCAGTTGCTTGCTCGAGACAAGTACAAGGTGGTCGGCATCGACCTCCAGTACACCGCCGGTCGTCCTGGCATAGATCAGAAGGTTACCGTCACCCAGTTGTGCATGCGACATCATGTCCTCATCTACCACTACTGCATGGACACAGAGCCTTGCGACCGTTTCAACAGGTTTATCAACAGCACCGACTACAAGTTCGCCACGGTGGAAACCAAAGACAATGTAAAAGCGCTCAGTGTTACGGGCTTGGCCTGCAAGAACCTTGTCGAAATCGGTGACCACTACAGGGTTTAGGGAAGCATGAAGCAGGACTCCCTGGTCGAACTCGCCTCGGCCATCATCGACCCCTACTACGAAAAGATGAAGCAGGATGCCCCGAGAACAAGTCTCGTATCCTGGCACAAGGCCTGGATGCGGCAACTGGAAGAACCTCACCTCAGGTTCGCGGCCAAGAGCATGTACACATGCTACGAGATGCACAGGCAGATCGTTGACATGAGGAAGTGCCTCATTACCCAAATCGACGAGCCCGGATCGAGCCTCAAGCAGAGCAAGCGTCACAAGAAGTAAATGATGATCAGATGGTCGTTTATGCTAGTTAATCATGCATGTAATATATAGTTTACTTTATTGGTGTGTGGAAATGCCATGTGTGTAGTAGCCACCTATGTAATTATGCATGTAATAGTTTACTTTGGTGTGTGCAAATGTCATGGTTGTAGTAGCCACCTATGTAAGTGTATGTTTAATTTGTTTATGCAACCATGTCCTTATAAGTGTGTATATAATGTTGTTGTTCTGTATGCAATCCCATCGCACAACACACACGTCTTATTAGCAGCTACCGTCTGTGTTATTATTGGACTTCGCACACATTTCTGATTACAGACTTGTTTGCCGCGTATCACACACATCTTATTATATTGAACCATTTCTGTTCTCTTGTCTCAACACAAACAGTTCATTCGTGTGAATCGCATGCCGTATATCACACACACCATGTATCTGGCTGGCCATTTCTTTTGTGTTGCCTAATCACAAACAGTTCATCCGAGTGAACTATATGTTGTATATCGCACACACCTTCATCTGGCTACCCGTTTCTTTTGTTCCTCCTCGTCGCAAATAGTTAAGTGGGCTGAACTGTATGCCCTGCATCGCACACGCAACTAAAACCTGAACCGTGTTTGATGCATCCGTCATTGCAAAAGTTTTATACATTTCTGACGGTTTTCATACACCACCGCTTGCGATTATTGCATCGCACACAGTTTCTCGAAGGGTCTCTGATCGTAGTGTCGTGTTAGCAGCATCCTGCAGTAGTGCCCTCTGAATGTAAGTGGGTGTCGTCCAGGTTCAAAAATATCAGACAGACTTGGTGACTAGTAGCTTCCATGTACAGCCAATGGCTAATATGGGCTCTGGCTTAGTTGATCAATTGCAGAAACCTTATCCGGATGTGCCAGCAGATGTAGTTATGATAGTTGGGATGGGCCTCCTGTGGGTCTAGGCGACTGCTTCTGAAAGACTTTGTCTCAATCTTTGGGTTGAGTCCAGTAGGTAAAGTGTACAAACCTCTGCAGAGTGTATAAACTAATCATGATTAGCCATGTCCTTGGTTACGGACAAATTTTGAGCCACTATGCCATTACGGTTGTTGGATGATCTTGACAGATGATGTAGTTAATAAAACTTGATGGGAAACTTAATAATGGGGATAGGTTGCTATTGGATTGCCCAATTCAACCATATGTATTTAATTGTAGCAAGACATAATTAAAATTTGACTATTATATTATGTAGTTATAAGGGAAAATTTAGCTTTTCTGCAAAACAACCACTACACTATCCTCTTGATATACCTTGCATATAGAAGTAGGTCTGTTATATCATTCCTTGTGTGACTTGCCAATACATTCAAAGTATTGACCCTTTGTGGCTGCAACATTTCATGTTGCAGATTTTATACGACAAGTGAGTGATATGATGTAGGGTTACAATGTCTATACTCGACATTTGCCTGTGGTGTTGATGGATTCCATGAAGATTTTATTTGCTTTTCCACTATGTTTTTGTTGTGAGCTAGCCTTGAGCTATGCAGGTATGTATTATATTAAATTCTGGATCTACGATGTAGTATTATGACATATGGTTTATTTTTGATATTATATCTTGTACTGTGTGTGCTAGCTATTGATCCAGGGACTAGCACAATGAGCACAGAGACTCGAATCTTATCAGGTTCGGGTCGTTACAACTTTGTGTGATAAACACAATGTACATATGAAACATGGTTTAGATTAGGAAGATCTAGCTAGTACATCAAATGTACTATTATTTGGAATCAACATCAAGTGTATTCAAAGTTTTGAATTCGAGCTCATATAGTACACATAGTTCATATCTAACTCTATAGTAATCATGTGTTGTGTTGTTAAGATAATATACAAATGGTGGTTTAACTTGGCAACGATCATGATTGTAGATTCTTATTCAAATAGGGAAACAAATTCAAATTTAGTTTGAATTGCAGCGGTAGTATATACATTTGGAATGCACTAAAAAATTCGTATGAGTAGGTTACATGCATTATACAGCCAACGAAAAAATTTAATTGGACATAACATGGATTCATAGTTTTGAATAGCATTTGTACAGTAAAACAGGAGAAGACTCTCTCTTTGTGTAGTGCGAATAGTTTTTTTTGTTGAGGGAAGTGTGAATTGATTTGGTACGTAAACACGTTAGGCTTGTCCTGAAATTTCAACCTGCGCCTTGTTATCCCAAAAATTCAAATATCGCTTTATCTCTTTGTGCTCCGACAACTCGCTCCTTCACAACCCGGGCCTTGCTATCTCGGAACTACAACACACGCGAAAACTCCCTCCAGATGCCAAATCCCGACACGTGAAATCCCCCTTCTAACCCAGAGCCGAAAGGGCCGCTAGTTCAAATCGGTGGGGGTACTTTTGTAACACACCCTACATTTTGTACAAGCGCGCCCCTAGGTCATGTTCCCCCCGCCATCACCTCCTTTCGCCATTCGAAAACCCAAGCTGCCATAACCTCTCTGCTCCAGCCGCGAAACCCCACCCTCCTCCGTCCGCCACCCCACAGCTGCCCAGCCGGAGCCTCTTCCCCGATGACATCGTCCAATGCAACAGCTTGACGGCCCTCATCCACCGCCCCGGATGAGGATCTGTCATGCATCGATCTCGCCGTCCCGCCGGTTCAGCCGCCCCGTCCTCCACCTCCAAGGAGCTGCTCCGACAATCACCTCGTCTATCGCGGCTGCTCCATCCCCACAACACCGCCTTAACCTGCTCCACCGGAACCGCAGTATCCTCATCGACTCCTCGGACGAAGCCGAGGCCTACTCGGCGCCACCAGAGAGGTTGTACACTCATCGCATCACGCATTCTCCTTAACTCGACCTCCGGACGCTGCCGGTGCTCCATCCCGTACCCCCATGGCACGACTACCTCGACGCCGGCACCGCCGAAAACATCTCCACGGTGGCTCTCCCCCAGTGCGAGGCTCCCTCGGCGGCGGCGCCCATACTAGCCGAATCTGCTACTGCTGCTCCGGCTCTCACTCGCGTTGCTGCCGCTACTTCGGCTCTTGCTCGCTCACGCTGCTGCTCTGCTCTTCCTCTCGCTCGTGTTGTTGCTCTACTCTTTCTCCCGCTCGCACCGCTGATGCTGGTACACGGGCTACTATAGCTACACGAGTTGCTTCTCTAGCTCTAGTTCACGCTGCTGCTTCGGCTGCTATCCGCTAGTGTGTTCCCTGTCAATCGCCTGCTGATTTAGATCACTGTTTCTCTACTACTAGTGCTCGAGCGTCCTAAACTACATGTGAAGTACTTCTCTGCTACTAGTGTGTTCAGTTTCGACAGTAACATTCGGATTCCATAGTAAATTTCAGTTTTGATAGTTAAGTTCAGAGTCAACAGTTTTTACCTCATCTGTTGTAGTCAGATGTTTTTTGGTGATGTAAATTTTACATCTACCATTTTTTGGTAATGTATTTTACATCATCTATTGGAGATTATATTAGAATACCACTTGAGATTAACGATGTCTGTCTTGTACTATTTCAGCCTCGATGTCCTAAAGCTCGCCAGAGCTGCACCAACGATGGAACCATCCATCACAATAGAGCAGTACCCTGGACGCCGTCTACAGATGCCTCAGATCTTCGTCCACACCTCCGACAGCCACCTCTACCGCAAATTCTTCAGCGACCAACCCAATGATGCTGAGGTCGACACGACTATGCCAAAGAGGTTGTACACTTGTCCCATTAGTTATTACTCTATATTCATGTCGTTCCATTAGGGCTATTTTGGTTCAAAGGAAAGAGTGAAGGAAAAACATAGCAATAGGAAATTTTCCTATGGTACTCTACTATTCAATTATTCATGCATTTGGTTGAAAGGAATGGAGCAAAACATCCACGTGGACCTACTTTCCAAAATCCTATGCATGAAAATAAGACTAAGTGCTTTAGTGGCAGAATAACATTCTAACTGTACACATTTTCATATGGTTTCACTTTAATTTGGCCATATTTATTTGCATTCCTCTGCTATTCCAATTCCTGTGAACCAAACACCCAAGTTGACAGAAATCCAGTGTTTACAAATGCTATGTTTCCCACATGCATTCCTATCCTATTCTGATGTTTTTCTTATCCCTGCGTTTTTAGAAATTGCAAGCCAAAGGAGCCCTTACAGAATTACTTCAGTTACAGATAGGCATCAAAGAAAACTTTTTGTGGTTTGTCCTTCCCCTACCACGACGTCGTCCACCTCACCTGAGCTGCTCCATCAACAGAAGCATCCACACTACCAGACATCACGACTCTTGACCGTCTTTCGCCGCCTCAGATCTCCTTCACTGCCACCGAAACCCACCGCAACTGCATCACCATCGACTCAGTAGATGAACCTGAGGAGTACATAGGTCCGCAAGAGAGGTCGCACTCTTTTGTTTCTGCTTATGTTATGCATTGCTTAATATTACCTGCTACTTTATCATCATGTTCACCTCCTAGACTCCAAGCCAGGTCCAAATTAATGTTCAAACTTGAGTTTTAAAATGCTTGCGGGGCACATATCTAGGCAGCAATGAATATTATCTCTGTCTATTATCTAGTTCACCTAGGGTATGTCTATGTTGTTCATCTTGCGTGGGAAACAAACACTATGTTCATCTTAGGTGGGAAACAAACAGTAAAGCAACCATCATTTGTCTTTTTATTAAATTAAAGCTATCATTGTTTTTGGATCTATCCACTGGTTGTTACCATCACTCTAGATTTTTGCATGCTCTCCTTACATAATCTCACTATATTTTGTGTATGCATGTCAGATATTGTACATAGTTATGCTGAACATGTAGAGAAAAAGAGAAATTTCGTGGCAATACAATGTCATGCAAACATCGCTCCATGTTGGGTGCAATGGCAAACCCTTCCCCTCCTCCAGATTGTAATCTAGAGGAAGATATCTGTTCAGAGGTGGATTCAGAGGGA